>NC_064408.1:4627500-4927500 GCF_023375975.1 Astyanax mexicanus
AAATGAACCAAACCGAACCAAAAGAAACCAAACCAAAAAGGAACCAAACAAAAAAAAAAAAAAAAACCAAAAGGAACCAAACCAAAAGGAACCCAACCAAACTGAACCAAAATAAACCAAACCAAAGGGAACCGAACCAAAATGAACAAAACCAAACCAAAAGGAACCAAAGTAAACCAAAAGAATCCGTGTATCATTCGTTCATTTGATATTCAATTGAGAATCAAAATCGGAAAATTGAAAAACCAATTCGTTTTTTCGTTTTTTCGTTTTTGAATATAATACCAAAAAACGAATAACGGCTTGTATTTTGTATTTTTATTTGGTTATCCAAACAAAAATTGGAAATTTAAAAAACGGACCAGGAGCCGAATTTGATTTTGATTTTGAACTTGACCCATTTGTGTGCCCCGGAAGTTACTGATTTGTTTATTCTTGGTGGGTTTCTGTTGCGCGGGAGTTCACTGCAGTGTTATCTACACAGTCTGTATTGCTGTAGGCTTTGGATGGAGTTGAGGATGGAGAGTTTTATCTTGTTCAGAGGAACTAAACGCGTTGCAGTGAAAGAAGACGATATGACAACAGAAAAAATCGGCAGGATCTTTCAGGTGTTTGTCTAACGTTCCGTAGCTAAATGTCATATTTAGTTAATGTTATTCTGTGAATTGCCGCCTGCTAAATATGACATTTAGCTACGGAACGTTAGACAAACACCTGAAAGATCCTGCCGATTTTTTCTGTTGTCATATCGTCTTCTTTCACTGCAACGCGTTTAGTTCCTCTGAACAAGATAAAACTCTCCATCCTCAACGGCCCTCTCCAATTCTGTGTTCGATACATGTCTTTTTCGCTTAAGGTCGTGTTGAACACAGAACCTTCTAACACTCATTGCAGAACATCGCTGGATCCCCATTTGCTGCAACGTGCACGAAATCTCTTCATGCGTCTTACCACCTTCAAAAAGATCTTTAATTAGGCCAGAATGTGGTTCCAGTCCGGCCATGCTGCCTACAGCAATATAGACTGTGTAGATAACACTGCAGTGAACTCCCGCGCAACAGAAACCCACCAAGAATAAACAAATCAGTAACTTCCGGGGCACACAAATGGGTCAAGTTCAAAATCAAAATCAAATTCGGCTCCTGGTCCGTTTTTTAAATTTCCAATTTTTGTTTGGATAACCAAATAAAAATACAAAATACAAGCCGTTATTCGTTTTTTGGTATTATATTCAAAAACGAAAAAACGAAAAAACGAATTGGTTTTTTAATTTTCCGATTTTGATTCTCAATTGAATATCAAATGAACGAATGATACACGGATTCTTTTGGCTTTGCTTAGTTCCTTTTCGTTTGTTTTGGTTTCTTTTGGTTTGGCTCCTTTTAGTTTGATTTGGTTCCTTTTTGTTTGGCTTAGTTCCTTTTCGTTTGGTTTGGTTTATTTTGGTTTGGCTCCTTTTGGTTTGGATTGGTTCCTTTTCGTTTGGTTTGGCTCCTTTTGGTTTGGCTCCTTTTGGTTTGGTTCCTTTTGGTTTGGTTTGGTTCCTTTTGGTTTTGTTCCTTTTGGTTTGGTTTGGTTCCTCTTGGTTTGGTTTGGTTCCTTTTGGTTTTGTTGGGTTTTTTTTTGGTTTGGTTCCTTTTGGTTTTGTTTGGTTCGTTTTGCTTTCGTTTGGTTCCTTTTGGCTTTGCTTAGTTCCTTTTCGTTTGGTTTGGTTTCTTTTGGTTTGGCTCCTTTTAGTTTGGTTTGGATCCTTTTGGTTTCGTTTTGGATCCTAGGGTTAGGGTTAGGGTTAAGGATTTTGGTTCTGTTTGGGTTGGTTCCTTTTGGTATTTTGATTAAAAAAATTGCCTTATATAGATTAATAGTGGTATAGAATTATGCATTTGCAGAACTGGAGATTTATAGAGTTACTGAATTACAGAATTACACAGATACAGAGTTACAGAGATTCAGAGTCGAACATTGAAATGTCAGCTTATCATAACTGATTGCATAGAGGTGCTGAACATCCGCGTGATGATTGGCAGCTGGTAATACGCCAAGCCTGATGCTGGCAGGTGCACACACACACACACAAACAAACACACACTCACACACAATTATACCTGTGCTTGGCAGATTTCCCTCACTAGCCTGTGTACACACACACACACACACACACAGCTGTTGAGTGACGGAGCATTTGAGGTGTAATTGCTCTGATAAATCTTGATTAAACCCTGCAGATGTGCGGCGTGCACACTGTCAGATCAATTTACCTCCAACCACTAACCCCAACCGGCTACTTTTAGACTGCGTGACGGAGAATTCAGCGCCCTGACAGACCTGAGAGAGAGAGAGAGAGAGAGACGGAGAGAGAGAGAGAGAGAGACGGAGAGAGAGAAAGACGGAGAGAGAGAGAGAGAGATAAAGAGAGATTAGCTTGAGCTGAAACAGTATTCTGGTTAAAACTCCTCCTCTTGCTGAGCTTACCTGTTACAGGTATGGTTAATTGATGTATAAGTCAATGTTTTTTTATTTGGTAAATGGAGTTTGGTTCGTTTCCTTTTGGTTTGGTTCCTTTTTGTTCGATTTGGATCCTTTTGAATCCGTGTATCATTCGTTCATTTGATATTCAATTGAGAATCAAAATCGGAAAATTGAAAAACCAATTCGTTTTTTCGTTTTTGAATATAATACCAAAAAACGAATAACGGCTTGTATTTTGTATTTTTATTTGGTTATCCAAACAAAAATTGGAAATTTAAAAAACGGACCAGGAGCCGAATTTGATTTTGATTTTGAACTTGACCCATTTGTGTGCCCCGGAAGTTACTGATTTGTTTATTCTTGGTGGGTTTCTGTTGCGCGGGAGTTCACTGCAGTGTTATCTACACAGTCTATATTGCTGTAGGCAGCATGGCCGGACTGGAACCACATTCTGGCCTAATTAAAGATCTTTTTGAAGGTGGTAAGACGCATGAAGAGATTTCGTGCACGTTGCAGCAAATGGGGATCCAGCGATGTTCTGCAATGAGTGTTAGAAGGTTCTGTGTTCAACACGACCTTAAGCGAAAAAGACATGTATCGAACACAGAATTGGAGAGGGCCGTTGAGGATGGAGAGTTTTATCTTGTTCAGAGGAACTAAACGCGTTGCAGTGAAAGAAGACGATATGACAACAGAAAAAATCGGCAGGATCTTTCAGGTGTTTGTCTAACGTTCCGTAGCTAAATGTCATATTTAGCAGGCGGCAATTCACAGAATAACATTAACTAAATATGACATTTAGCTACGGAACGTTAGACAAACACCTGAAAGATCCTGCCGATTTTTTCTGTTGTCATATCGTCTTCTTTCACTGCAACGCGTTTAGTTCCTCTGAACAAGATAAAACTCTCCATCCTCAACTCCATCCAAAGCCTACAGCAATACAGACTGTGTAGATAACACTGCAGTGAACTCCCGCGCAACAGAAACCCACCAAGAATAAACAAATCAGTAACTTCCGGGGCACACAAATGGGTCAAGTTCAAAATCAAAATCAAATTCGGCTCCTGGTCCGTTTTTTAAATTTCCAATTTTTGTTTGGATAACCAAATAAAAATACAAAATACAAGCCGTTATTCGTTTTTTGGTATTATATTCAAAAACGAAAAAACGAATTGGTTTTTTAATTTTCCGATTTTGATTCTCAATTGAATATCAAATGAACGAATGATACACGGATTCAAAAGGAACCAAACGAAAGCAAAACGAACCAAACAAAACCAAAAGGAACCGAACCAAAGGAAACCAAGCCAAACTAAAATGAGCCAAGCAAAACCAAAAGGAACCAAACCAAAATAAGCCAAGCAAAACCAAAAGGAACCAAACCAAACCAAAAGGAACCAAACCAAACCAAAAGGAACAAAACCAAAAGGAGCCAAACCAAAAGGAACAAAACCAAAAGGAACCAAACCAAACCAAAAGGAACCAAACCAAAAGGAGCCAAACCAAAAGGAACCAATCCAAACCAAAAGGAGCCAAACCAAAATAAACCAAACCAAAGAAAAGGAACTAAGCCAAACAAAAAGGAAACAAACCAAAAGAAAACAAACAAAAAAAAGGAACTAAACCAAAAGGAACCAAACCAAACCAAAAGGAGCCAAACCAAAAGAAAAGGAACTAAGCCAAGCAAAGGAAAACAAACGAAAAGGAACCAAAAGGAACTAAACCAAAAGGAACCAAACCAAACCAAAAGGAGTCAAACTAAAAGAAACCAAACCAAACGAAAAGGAACTAAGCAAATCCAAAAGGAACCAAACCAAACCAAACCAAACCAAAAGGAATCAAACCAAAAAGAACCAAACCAAACAAAAAGGAACTAAGCCAAGCCAAAAGGAGCCAAAATAAACCAAACCAAACCAAAAGGAACCAAATCAAATGAAAAGGAAGTCAAAGGAACCAAACTCCATTCAAAAAAAAGCATTGACTTATATATCAATCAACCATACCTTTAACACACTGGGAAATGTAGGGGAATACACTAATAAACTATAACAACCAATAAATCAAATAAACACAGAATGGAAAAACAAAATATTAAAAATAGATATTGTACATAATATAAGCCACAACCCAATCATATAAAAATAGACAAAAGAAAAAATAAGAATAATTAACATCTAATGACCCCAAAGAACTCCCCTTTAAATGGTATGGGCCAAAATACAGCCAACTGACCACACCTGAGCAATTTGCAGTATTTAAGGGCAGCTAAAACAGTGAATAGGCCTTTTGCCAGATCAGGAAGAGAACTCAGCAGCACAGGTGAGCAGGTGAGTGTAAATACTTTATCTGCAGCTGTTAAAAGTAAATGTCGAGCTCAGTACTGTACTGTAAAATATGATACATGTTCCAGGCTAACAAAATGTTCAACTTCTTAAGAAAACTGAGTAAATGTGTAAAACTGAGCTAGTAGAGTAGAGACAGAACAGGACTGGAAACTCATTTGTTGGTCCTGTCACATTATTGTGCTGTAGCTCTGTAGTTCTTTAACTCTAACTCTGTAGTTCAGTAATTTTGTAAATCTGTAATTATAGAATTCTGTAGCTCTGTAGTGCTGTAACTTTGCAATTCTGTAGTGCTGTAGCTCTTTTGTGCTGTAGCTCTTTTGTGCTGTAACTCTGTAGTGCTGTAACTATTTAGTGTTGTAACTATTTAGTGCTGTAGCTCTGTAGTGCTGTAGCTCTGCAGTACTGTAGCTCTTTTGTGCTGTAGCTCTGTAGTGCTGTAGCTCTGTAGTACTGTAGCTCTTTTGTGCTGTAACTATTTATTGTTGTAACTATTTAGTGTTGTAGCTCTGTAGTACTGTAGCTCTGTAGTACTGTAGCTCTTTTGTGCTGTAACTCTGTAGTGCTGTAACTATTTAGTGTTGTAGCTCTGTAGTACTGTAGCTCTGTAGTACTGTAGCTCTTTTGTGCTGTAGCTCTGTAGTGCTGTAACTCTGTAGTGCTGTAACTATTTAGTGTTGTAACTATTTAGTGCTGTAGCTCTGTAGTGCTGTAGCTCTTTTGTGCTGTAGCTCTTTTGTGCTGTAGCTCTGTAGTACTGTAGCTCTTTTGTGCTGTAGCTCTTTTGTGCTGTAGCTCTGTAGTAATGTAGCTCTGTAGTACTGTAGCTCTTTTGTGCTGTAGCTCTTTTGTGCTGTAGCTCTGTAGTAATGTAGCTCTGTAGTACTGTAGCTCTTTTGTGCTGTAGCTCTTTTGTGCTGTAGCTCTGTAGTAATGTAGCTCTGTAGTACTGTAGCTCTTTTGTGCTGTAGCTCTTTTGTGCTGTAGCTCTGTAGTAATGTAGCTCTGTAGTACTGTAGCTCTTTTGTGCTGTAGCTCTTTTGTGCTGTAGCTCTGTAGTAATGTAGCTCTGTAGTACTGTAGCTCTTTTGTGCTGTAGCTCTTTTGTGCTGTAGCTCTGTAGTACTGTAGCTCTGTAGTACTGTAGCTCTTTTGTGCTGTAGCTCTGTAGTGCTGTAACTCTGTAGTGCTGTAACTATTTAGTGTTGTAACTATTTAGTGCTGTAGCTCTGTAGTACTGTAGCTCTTTTGTGCTGTAGCTCTTTTGTGCTGTAGCTCTGTAGTATTGTAGCTCTGTAGTACTGTAGCTCTTTTGTGCTGTAGCTCTGTAGTGCTGTAGCTCTGTAGTGCTGTTACTTTGTAACTCTGTAGTGATGTAACCTTGTAGCTCTGTAATTATGTAGTTCTGTGATTATGTAGCTCTGTAGTGCTGGAATGTTGTAGCTCTGCAATTCTGTAGTGTTGTAGCTCTGTAGTGCTGTAATTCTGTAGCTTTAATTCTGTAGGTCTGTAATTCTGTAGCTCTGTAATTCTGTAGCTCTGTAATTCTGTAACTTTGTAATTTTGTAACTCCTTAATTCTGTAGCTCTAATTATGTAGCTGTGATTATGTAGCTCTGTAGCTCTGTAATTCTGTAGCTCTGTAATTCTGTAGCTCTGTAATTCTGTAGCTTTAACTTTGTAAATCTGTAGTTCATTAACTCTGTTCAATAATTCTGTAACTCTGTAATTATGGAATTCTGTAGTTCAGTTATTCTGGAATTATGCAGTGCAGTAATTCTGTTCAATAATTGTGTAACTGTAAATCTGTAACTCTCTAATTATGGAATACTGTAGTTCAGTAATTCTGTAGTTTAGTAAACTCTGTAGTTCTGTGATTATGTAGTTCTGTAATTCTGCAACTCTGTAGTTCTGTAAGACTAACTGTAGCTCTAATTCTGTAACTTTGTAGCTCTGTAATTCTGTAACTTCAGCTCTAATTCTCTAGCTCTCTAATTGTTTTGCTCTAATTCTGTAACTCTGAAGTTCAGTAATTCTAACTCTGCAATTATGGAATTCTGTAGTTCTGTAACTCTGTGGTTCTATAATTATGTAACAGTAGTTTAATAATTCTGTGGTTCTGTAATTCTGTAGCTCTCTTATGTAACTATGTAGCTCTGTAATTATGTAACTCTGCAAATCTGTATTTATCTACAACTGTAACTCTAATTCAATACCACTGTAACTCTGTAGCTCTATAAATATCATGTCATTCTGTATCCCTGTAATAATTCTATACCACTGTAACTCTAAATCTATTACACTAACTCTGTAGCTCTCTCATTCTGCAGCTCTGTAATTATGTACCTCTATAGGTTTGCAATTCGGTAATTCTATACCCCTGTAACTCTATTGCTCTGTATTTCTGTAACTGTAATTGTTATACTCTAACTAATTATGTAGCTCTAATTCTGTAACTCTATAGCTTAGCAAATCTGTAGCTCTGTAATTAAATAAACCTATAACTTGTACTGTAGCTCTGTAATCAGTGACTTTGTAACTCTGTAAATGTGTGCTGTAACTGTAACTCTAGCTCTGTAATTTTTTAGTTGTATAATTTCGGAAATATGTAATCCTTAATGTAATTCTTAAGCTTTTTAATGCCATAATTTTGCAGCTATGTAACTCTCTATTTAAATTAATGTTTGCTTTTTTGGTCCAAACATTAACGTGTAGTATTTGAGACATAGTATTTGTTTTAGCCCAAATTAAAAGAGCAGAAGGTCTGGACCAAACTAGGTAGGTGTTAAAACATTTTTAAGGAATTTTATTGAATTTGATTAGATTTTACTGGTGTTTTCTTGTTAGAAGCTTTCTGTCAGTATGAAGAGGAACCAACTTCCAACTAGCCTGCTAGCCTACAACCCTGTAGCTTCCATAAATAGACACATAAATCTGGTATTTTAAACCCAACAGAGGATTGCTGACACCACGTTTTTACTGCATGGTTAGCGAGACAGCTGACAGCACTGCATTCAGCTCCATCACCAGTAAGAAGTGAGAAGCTGCTCAGGTGGATGGAGGTCAGGTGACTGACTAAATGACTGACTGACTGCAGTTTAAGAAGCTGTTGGGTTGATTTCTCAGTGTTTTGGATCGTTATCTATCGCTCTATAAACTGAGAAGTGCTGTTCTATCATTTTTGCAGCATTTGACTGAACCTATGCATTAAATATAACCATATATACACTTAGAATGCATCCTCTGATATTTATAGTAGCTTCAAATTACTAATACACCAGTGACCCCCCTCCAAAAAACAAAAAAAATCTAAAAAATTAGAATGTCATTGAAAATTCACTTTATTTTAGTAATAATTCAGTTCAAAATGTGAAACACAAATGTATTAAACACAGAGTGATCTATTTTAAGCATTTATTTATTTTACTGTTGATGATTATGGCTTACAGCCAATGAAAAAGCCAAAAATTAGAATATTATATAAGACCAACTGGTACTTTTGGCAGTGTGGGCAGTGTGCCAAGTCTTGATGGAAAATGAAATCCACATCTCCATAAAAGTGGTCAGCAAATGGTTGGTGTTCAGAGGTGTCCAATCAAATCAGGTCTCACCTCGCCTCAGTTAAATGTAGTTCTGGATTCTTTTGGGATCTCCTGGATGAGTTCTTCATGACCTTTTGGAGTAATTTCTGTCGGTCGGCCGGTCACTCCTGGGAAGGTTCACCAGTGTTCCATGTGTTTTTTCTCCATTAGTGAATAATAATAGTGAATCACTGTGGTTCTCTGGAGTCTCAAAGCTTTAGAAATGACTTTATAACTTTTTCCAGACTGATAGATGATCAATGACTTTACAGTTTTCTCATCTGTTGTTGAGTTTCTTCAGATGGGGGTATAATAATAATAATAATAATAATAATAATAATAATAATAATAATAATAATAATAATAATAATGTGTTGCTTTTTGAGATCTTTTATCTGCTTCATGTTGTCAGACAGGTTCTATTTAAGTGTGGTTGTGGTTGATAGTGAAGTTGAACTCCAAAAAATGCTTTCCAAAAAATGATTAATCACAGTTCATTTATAGGGGCAAAAACACTTTTTCTCAAAGGAATAGATTGGTTTGAATAGTTAGTTTTTTCTTGTAATAAATGAAATAATCGTTTAAAAAAGTGCTTTTTAAACAGCACTGGAACAAAATAAGAGACCATTTAAAATTACTAAAGTTACTTTTTCAATTTTTACCATATAATCAAGAGGAAGATGGATGATCACAAGCCATCAAACCACCAAACTGAACTGCTTGAATTTTTGCACCAGGAGTAAAGCAGCATAAAGTTATCCAAAAGCAGTGTGTAAGACTGGTGGAGGAGAACATGATGCCAAGATGCATGAAAACTATGATTAAAAACCACCAGAGTTATTCCACCAAATATTGATTTCTGAACTCTTAAAACTTAATATTAAATGAAACTTGAATATTAATATGAACTTGTTTTCTTTGCATTATTTGAGGATCTCTTTTGTTATTTCAGCCATTTCTCATTTTCTGTAAATAAATGCTCTAAATGACAATATTTCTATTTGGAATTTGGGAGAAATGTTGTCTGTAGTTTATAGAATAAAACAACAATGTTCATTTTACTCAAACACAAACCTATAAATAGCAAAATCTGAGAAACTGATTCAGAAACTGAAGTGCTCTCTTCATTTTTTCCCAGAGCTGTATATACCAGCATTAGCTCTGGGATGTTAAATGTAGATACAGTATATAAAGCCGAGTGTAGAGATGTTAGAAAGTGTGCGGTAAAGCGGAGGCAGGTGAGTGTGAGCAGTAGTGACGCACTCTTCAGTAATTACCTCTCCCTCACCACAGCTTCACACCACGGCCAGAGAGGATTCACACTAATTACATTACAGCAGGATCTGCCCCAGTGACTAACCGGCTCAGCCAATCACTGCAGCCCTGGCTTTTTGTTTATGGGATTGAGCTGTCCGGCTGCTATCAGTCACGTCCAACAGTGAACGTCTCTGTTCACTACCAAACACGGCCATGCGCTAACGTACTTTACTGCACAGCACTAAAATCGAGTAGATCATATTTTATATATATATTTTAATAAGTAAAACCTCTGCAATATCACTGTACACATAAAGAAATAGCTAAAATAGTAAGACTAGTAAGTGCTGCCACTATGATCGGGAGATTGCTGGTTCGAATCCCAGTCATGCAGCTTGCCAATAGCTACCAGAGTCCTGAGAGAACACAATTGTCTTTGCTCTCTCTGGGTGGGCACAGTATATGGCGCTCTTTCCCCTCATCACTCCTCCTAGAGTGATGTGGATCAGCACAAGGCTGCATCTGTGAGCTGATGTATCAGAACCCGCAAAGTCACTGCGCTTTCCATTAAGCGTTAGCGCTGTGATGCTACTCAGCAAGTCTAAATTCACATGTATCGGAGGAGGCGTGTGCTAGTCTTATAGTGATAGGGGGAGTCCTAATGAGAGGGTTGGGTAATTGGTTGTGTAAAAAAAAAAAAAAAAAATAATAATAATACAATTATAAAACAAAATAAATTCAATAAAAATAGTAAAGAAAATCAAATGCATATATGTTTTCTGGTGGAGAATCCATGCACTGCATGCACCAGCCTTTTAAAATAAGGCTCCTTTATAAAGGGTTTATAAAGTAGTTTATTAATGGTTAGGTTAAGTTGTAAATACTTTAAAAAACATTAATTAGCACTTAATAAATGGATGAATAAAAAAAAGTGAATGTTTTAATATCGAGATAATATAAAAAATGCAGTGTATTCTTTTATTAAATGTAATATAGTTAAATGAATAAAGTTATTAATATAAATTAAGTTAATGGTGACTGAGATCTGAGGTTCACTGATGCACAATAGTCCATTGTAACTGCTAATTAATGGTTTATAAACACATCTTAGGAGACTCTCATGCGCTTTTAACAACTAGAAATTACTTTTATAAGGTTACAAATGTGAAAGAACTGTTTGAAAGGATTCCTCCAGCTAAAATACATAATTTTCTGGAAGTCTTTCGTATGAAGAAACTGGTTTAAAACTGATTGTACATTGTCTGCCATAAAATAGGCAGTATGTTGCTGATATAGAACGAAACACAAACTATTAATGGTTTATAACCTAATTAATAACCTTTAATAAACTCCTATATAAACAATTTATATACCCTTCATAAAGGAGCCTCATCTTAAAGTGGTACCAGGATTGTATGTATAATTTCCATATATATTCTATGGATTTCGTTTTTTAGTGATCTAGACAAAATTTCAGTCGTGCGCTGTGCAGCTTGATTAAGTGCATGTCAGTGTCTTTGCTATTGTAACAACAGGAAAAGTACTTCTTGCCTTGCTCAAAACTAAAACTCATGTGTGTAAGGTTAATTTTGGGCGTAATGTGAAATAAACCAATCAGATGAGCTCTGACTTTGGCGGATTGCTAATTTAACGGCGCTGCTACCAACTGTGTTTTCTGTTGCTGAGATAGCAATACACTAGAAATTTACCTGAACACACCTCACTTCCAGACCACCACGCCCCCAATCAGTGTAGATATATTCAGAAGCACTGGTGCTGTTTAAACAATGCAGGTAGATGGTGTGAAAACAGACTGCTGGTGGGGTGTAAGATAGCAATAGGCATGCATATAGTGTATATAGTATGTATCCTGCAGTCTTTATCCCTTTTAACTTATATAGTACAGCTTTTATAGTACAAATTAGGGGTGGGCGATATGGCTCTAAAATAATATCACGATATTTCAGGGTATTTTTGCGATAACGATATACTTGGCGATATAGGAAAACAGAAAAATAATACATTAATTTCAGGAATATAGTATAATAGTATAACAGCATAATCCTAATGTGGCAAAATAAATAATAAAGCATAAAATAATATAATGCAGCAAAAAATATAGCAGAATATTTAGTGCATGCATATAAACTGCAAACTAAAACAGTTATACAATAAATACACCTAAAGCTTCACAGTAAATAATAGACTACTTTTAACACAAAACAGCCCTATTATCACGATATGGATTTTTAATATGATCATGATATTTCTGTGTCACGATATATTGTATACGATATAATATTGCCCACCCCTAGTACAAATCCTATAGTACACGAAATACAGTGTATCCTATACTTTATACCCCACTGTAAACAGTACAGACTTTGCTTTGTCGAGTCCTGATTTGCCGCATAATTGAGCGTTATGTTGAGATGAAGGGTAAAATAAGGCTGTGTTATTTTATTTGTGAGCTGTTCACTGAATGGGTTTGAGATTCATGGCGTAGCGCTCATCACTGAAAGGTCGAAATGATATCCCCGCCACCTCGGGCTGACATTTTTAAATATGGAGGGATAAATAAACAAACAAATAAATAAATAAATAAATAAATAAATAAATAAGGCCTGTTTACATTCAGTTGGCTCCAAGCAACAGAGAAATGGGTTTCTAACTGATTATCTGAGAATAGAAACGTTGGTGCTGGTGGAGCGCTCGCTATTTTTGATGCCTGTTTTTCCTCTTTACTGGAGGGGTCTCACCTCAGCACTCCCATATGTGCTCAACTTATTTATTTATTTATTTATTTATTTGTTTGTTTATTTATTTGTTTGTTCGTGTTAAACAAATGAAAATACAGGATTTGAAGCATTTCTTTCTTTGGACAGACCTGATGAGTGCCCGTTTCATCCGCACGTTTTTGATGGTCTTTGCAGTGACCGCACTTGAGATTGCTTTCAAAGTGGATCAGCAGAGAAATGCCAATATTACACGTTAGAGCACGAACCCTTAAGGGTATTGTTGCAATCATACCACATTTCCATTATTACTGTTTATTGAAAGATTTTGAAAAGAGTTAAAGAGGAGGAGAAAATAGGATTTGTTTGGTTTTAAAAACTCCGCCAATTAAAATAGTTCCATTGCTGCTCTGTTTGGTTTGTATTAAGAGACGAGAAATTCAAGTAATTAACTCTTGATGAGTTCAGCACAGCTGTTAACTGAAAGCCTGAATTCCAGGTGACTCTACCTCATAAAACTGACTTAAAAAAAAAGCAAGCCAAGATGTGCAAATCTGCCATCTAAGCTTTGCAGATCTGTTTTTACTAAATATTGTTACTTTATAGTTTTAATAACTTTAGTATTAATCTACAATGCAGAACATTTGAAAATGGTGCCAAACATTGAGTTTAAGATGTGTCCTTTTTACTTTTTACTGCTACTGTATTTTATACTTATACAGTTGCAAGAAAAAAGTATGTGAACCCTTTGGGATTACTTGGATTTCTGCATAAATTGGTCATTAAATGTGTTCTGATCTTTATCTACGTCACAGCAATAGACAAACACAGTCTGCTTAAACTAATACAACACAAAAATATTATATATTTGCAGGTTTTTATTAAACACAACTTGCTGAAATTCACAGTGAGGGTTTTTTGTTGACTTGCATGAAGCTGGAAAGGGTTACATAGGTTTTTTCGAAAAGCCTTGATGTTCACGTGTCCATGGTAAGACAGACGCTCTACAAATAAAGAAGAACAAGTTCAGCACTGTTGCTACTCTGCCTAGACGTGGTAAAGTCCTGTAAAGATGACTGCAAGAGCACAGCAATCAACGCAGAATGATCAATGAGGTGAGGAAGAATCCTAGAGTGTTAGCTGAAGACTTATAGAAATATCTGGCACATGCTAACGTTTTTGTTGACAAATCTACAATAAGAAAAACATTAAACAAGAATGGAGTTCAAGGGAGGACACCACAGAGGATACCACTTTAGTTTCTGAATCAGTTTCTCCGATTTTGCTGTTTTATAGGTTTATGTTTAAGAGAAATGATCATTGTTGTTTTATTTTATAAACTAAAGACTACATTTCTCCCAAATTCCAAATAGAAATATTGTAATATTGTCATTTAGATCATTTATTTGCAGAAAATGAGAAATGGCTGAAATAACAAAAAAGATGCAGAGCTTTCAGACCTCAAATAATGCAAAGAAAACAAGTTCATATTCATAAAGTTTTAAGAGATCAGAAATCAATATTTGGTGGAATAACCCTGGTTTGATTTTAATCAGTTTTCGTGCATCTTGGCATCATGTTCTCCTCCTCCACCAGTCTTACACACTGCTTTTGGATAACTTTATGCTGCTTTACTCCTGGTGCAAAAATTAAAGCAGTTCAGTTTGGTTTGATGGCTTGTGATCTTCCTTTTGAGGATTATATTCCAGAGGTTTTTTAATTTGGCAAAATTTGCTCCCTGCTCTGCTCCCTGCTCTGCTCTCTACTACTCTGGTCTGCTGCTGTGCTGGTCTGCTGCTGTGCTGCTCTGCTGCTGAAAGCTTGCTTTAATCTTCAGCTTCTACACTTTTCTCTGTTTTCTTCTCTTTTACTCTCTTCACACTTACTAATCCACTTTTAGTCTGCTTCCTCTTTGCTCTAAACACCTATTAATCCACTCTCAGTCTACTTTTATAGACTTTTTCCTCAGGTTTGCTGGATTAGCTGTTTGCTGCTGCAGTTTGTTTGTGTAAGTTTCTAATTTCAACTGAAACAAGGTGAGTGCTTTTTTTCTCCATGGCTTCTGCTCAGGTTTACACCTGTTTAGAGTGTGGCATGTATAGCTTAGATCCCTTATCCACCGATACTGGTAACAATAGTGGTATTTGTACTAAGTGTGAGATAGTTAGCTCCTTGGTGGATAAGGTGAATAAGTTAGAGCTGCACGTCCGGGGTTTAATAAGGGATAGACAGCAGGATTCACTGTTAGCAGCCCCGGGTGTCTCAGGGAGAGTTAGTACCCCCTCGACTCCGGCCTTAGAGCCCTCACAGCGGGGCGAATGGGTAACATCTCGGCGGCATAGTCGAAAGGCTAAGGCTAATGCTACCGCAAAGGCCACAGCCAGCCCACCTAAACACCACGCTCCCCCAGTTCACGTGTCAAACAGGTTTGCCCCGCTCAGTGAAGCACCAACTGAGGAGCCTGTTAAAGGTACTCTGGTGATAGGAGACTCTATCGTCCGACACGTGAAATTAGCTACTCCTTTAGGGGCACCAGCGGCAACAGTTACTTGTTTACCGGGAGCCAGAGCACCGGACATTAGTGGCAACCTCAGGTTAGGGAATAGGAGATATTCGAGGGTAGTAATTCATGTAGGGGCCAATGATATTCGTCTGCGGCAGTCTGAAGTAACTAAGGCTAATATTAAAGAGGTGATTAAACAGGCCCAGACGCTGTCCGAGGAGGTAATCTGCTCTGGCCCCATCCCAATGAGGCGTGGTGATGAAGCTTACAGCAGGCTTTCTTCGCTGAACCGCTGGATGTCCAAGTGGTGTGCAGAAAATCATGTGGGCTTTATAGATAACTGGCTACACTTTGAGGGCAAGCCTGGTCTTTTAGGTAGGGATGGTGTCCACCCCACGCGGGAGGGTGCTGCCTTACTTTCATGCAGCATAGCTCATAGTCTTTTAGCTAGTCGGCAGAGTAGTATTAGAAGCTGCTGACAATCCAGAGCCGGGACCAGGCAGAGAGGCTTAACCGACCGTCTGCGAGCTGCAAAGAGACGTTACCTAGATACCAATGTATTCAGACTGTGTCTGTCCCCCGAGTCAAACAAAAACATCAAAAAACTAAAACAGTAAATCTAAATAACTTAACTTATATTAAACAATCATATCCAGACTGTAGTACTAACATTTCAAGCCTAAAGATTGGTTTACTTAATATTAGATCTCTAAATTCAAAAGCAGTTCTGGTGAATGAAATGATAACTGATCAGAAATTCGATGTTCTGTGTCTGACAGAAACCTGGATTAGGCCAAACGAATATGTAGCATTAAATGAAGCCACCCCTGCAGGCTATAATTATATACACAATCCGAGATTGTCCGGTAGAGGAGGTGGGGTCTGCATATTTTTCCAAAGTACCTTAGTTAGCAATCAGAAACACTATGAAAATTTTACTTCTTTTGAGCTTCTTTACACCAGTATAATTAATCCAGTTACAAAAAAGAATGCATTTTCTTTAATTAACATCTACAGACCACCAGGGCCCTATTTAGAATTTTTAAAAGAATTTAGTGATTTTGTCACAGACTTAGCAGTAAGTAATGATAAAGTGATTATAGTTGGAGACTTCAACATTCATTTCGAAAAATTGGATGATCCATTAAAAAAGGCATTCACATCGATTTTAGACTCAGTTGGTATTATTCAAAATATAACAGGACCTACTCATTACTGTAATCATACTCTGGATTTAGTTTTGACCCTGGGTGTGAGCATAGATAACCCGAATATTCGTTCTCAAACCTCCGCAATTTCAGATCATTACCTTATTTCATTTAAATTACATCTTAGTCATAATATACGTACATCCCCTAGCTACTCTGTAAAACGTTCAATTACGCCTTTTACAGCCCAACAATTTACAGATAAGCTTCCAGACTTATCAACTCTAATGTACTCTCCTATAGACCCAGTAGAACTAGACAAACTAACCGAAGGTTTAGAAAATACCTTTCGCTCTACCTTAGATGTTGTAGCACCCCTTAAACACAAAATAGAGAGACAGAAAAAGCTCGCACCGTGGTACAATGATCAAACTCGTACCTTAAAGCAGTTAGTACGAAATTTAGAGCGTAAATATCGATCAACTAAACTGGAAGTGTTTCACTCTGCGTGGAAAGACAGTCTTGTTAAATATAGAAAAGAACTTAATAAAGCCCGCTCAGCGTATCTGGCCTCACAGATCGAGATAAATAAAAATAATCCTAGAGTTCTCTTTAGTGTTATTTCCAAATTAACTAAAAACCAGGCAGGTACTGAACCTCAGATTCCAGCCATTCATACCAGCAACGATTTTATGGACTTCTTCAATAGTAAAATTGAAAACATTCGGGATAAAATTAAACAGATAAATATTACATCCTCTCTGTCATCTGGTCTGGCTGATCTAGAACAAAACCCTGTTACTGAAGTTAGGTGGGAAGTCTTTAACCCACTTCCACAGCTAGAACTAGAGAAAATTATCTCCTCTTCAAACAGCACAACCTGCACACTTGATGCTGTTCCCACAAAATTATTAAAACAGGTACTGCCAGATATAATTAAACCTCTGTTAATGATAGTAAACTCATCGCTCGCCCTGGGCCATGTACCCAAAGCCTTTAAAACAGCTGTAATTAAACCTCTGATCAAGAAACCAAATCTTGATCCTAGTGTACTGTCTAACTATAGACCTATTTCAAACTTACCGTTTATTTCTAAGATTTTAGAAAAAGCTGTAGCCCAACAACTTTGCTCTTACCTGCAAAGAAACCAGATCTATGAAAAATTTCAATCTGGATTTAGGCCTTATCATAGCACTGAGACAGCTTTAGTTAGAATAACAAACGATCTACTTATAGCCGCCGACCAAGGCTGTGTTTCCTTACTCGTACTTCTCGATCTGAGCGCAGCCTTTGATACAATAGATCATACTATCCTTTTAGAAAGACTAGAGAACATGGTCGGTGTAACCGGAACTGCCTTAGCATGGTTTAAATCGTACTTAACCGATCGCTATCAGTTTGTGAGGATAAATGATATGTCTTCCAGTTATACCAAGGTAAGATATGGAATTCCACAAGGCTCTATATTAGGACCGTTATTATTTACATTATATATGCTCCCACTGGGCAAAGTTATTAGAAAACACAATGTGAATTTTCATTGTTATGCGGATGACACGCAGCTCTTCATATCAGCCAAACCTGATGACAGAGTGAGATTAAAGAAAATCGAGGATTGTGTAGAACATGTAAAATCATGGATGTCGCACAACTTCCTCCTATTAAATAGTGATAAAACAGAAGTTCTCCTATTAGGCCCCAAAGCTGCTAGAAATAAATTATCAGACTTAATGCTAAATCTGGCTGACTTCTCAGCCACCCCTGGTTCAGCAGCTAAAAACCTTGGAGTTATCATAGATTCAGATCTAGCATTCGATAAACACATATCTAATGTTACTAGAACAGCTTTTCTACACCTCCGTAACATCGGCAAGCTAAGAAATGCCCTATCACTGCATGACGCAGAAAAATTAGTACATGCCTTTATTACCTCAAGGCTAGATTATTGTAATGCGCTACTGTCTGGATGTTCCGGCAGTAACTTAAATAAACTTCAGCTAGTTCAAAATGCTGCAGCCAGGGTCCTTACTAAAACTAGAACATTTGACCATATTAGTCCAGTACTATCAGCACTGCACTGGCTTCCAGTCAAATTCAGCATAGACTATAAAATTCTCCTGTTAACGTATAAAGCCCTACACGGACTCGCTCCTGAGTATTTACAAGACCTCATCTCCTGTTATGAACCACCGCGATTACTCAGATCTCAGGGTGCTGGTTTATTAGTAGTGCCTAAAATTCAGAGGAGCTCTGCAGGAGGAAGAGCTTTCTCTTATAAAGCGCCTCAACTCTGGAATAATCTCCCCGAATATGTTCGGGACTCAGACACAGTCTCAATCTTTAAGTCTAGACTGAAAACTTACTTGTTTAGTTTAGCTTTTGGTAATTAATGTTTTTCCCTTTAGATAAGGCTGCAGATTCAGGGGTTCATGGACAGAGGAAATTGTGGTAAACTGAGATGCTGGTGCTGTTGTTCTCCCACTGCACACGGTCACTCAGGTTTGTGGACGGTGGAGTGGGTGGATGCTGGTGTTTCAGGGTGCCTCCATGTCTATGTTACCTTCTGGCTCTCTGCCTTTAGTTAGGCTGTTTTATTCAGTTCTGCCGGAGTCATTAGCCACACTCTGATAATGTTTTAATATTCTCAGTTTTGCATAAATCCAGTCAAAACTAATTCCATCTCTCTGCCTTCCTCCGAGTTACTGACTGCCCACCTGTCTGACCCGATACCGATGTTGGACCCTCAGGCTCTCGCGTCTCCTGTCCGACCAGACTGATGGAAGTTTCTGAAGTCAGCTCTTCTCCACCACCACCACAGATCAGCTGCTCATCGACCATCTTACTCTCCACTACAGATTACATCCAAGCCATTAGTGGCGCTATTACACTCCTGAGTACATAAAACCTATATAGATGTATAAAAGACTTTTTAAATTTCTATTTAAAAGCCGTTTGACCAGTGGTAGGATGGTCCCCCCTTAAATGTGAGTCTTGGTCCTCCCAAGGTTTCTTCCTCCTCCTGCAGCTCTGAGGGAGTTTTTCCTTGCCTCCGCGCTCACTGGGGGTTCTGTATTCTGTATTTTCTATGTTTAATGTTTTGCCTGATTCTTTGTCCTGTAATCATGTTTCTGTAAAGCTGCTTTGTGCCAACACCTGTTGTAAAAAGCGCTATACAAATAAATTTGATTTGATTTGATTTGAAAAGTATAAAGAGCTGTATATATTACATTATATATTATATATTGTAGTAACAACAATGTAAATGAATTTGTTCTGGAATATTTAAAGACTACAAAGCAGCAGTTAATAATAATAATTTTTTCTAACAATGCTGTAATATATTCACGACTTGCTTCCTGGAAATGTATAAATTAAGTATAATAAATCTAAACATTGTTGTGAGCAGAGCTACGAGGAGGAGCATCAGAGCGGGATCAGAACGAGCTGTGATTTACGAGACTGGCTGTAACACCCAGAGAGGGAGCATATGTGATATAAGTGCAGACTGACATTTCTCACATTAGGCTCACAGTCATCACTCATGTTTATCGCGGTACAGCCGCCTAACACATACAGCTCATTAGCTATTTATAAAGCATCACTGCAAAATTGATGGTGTTCAGCCAGTTCAGCTGACTCACATCTTGACAACTCCAGCCACACTCCTGCTGTACTAAACCCAAACACACAAAAACTAACATTTCAGGACACCATGTTTCAGCCGTTTCTGACACAGATGTACAAATGCATAAAACTGCCTGTCTATACTCTTTATAGTTAAGTTTGGGTATTGGGGTTGGTTTGGGGAATTGGGGATGAGTTAAAGAGTTGGAGATGAGTGGCGAAATTGGGGAGATAGGGATGAGTTGGAGACTTTGGGATTGGGAGATGAGTTAGGGAGATAGGGATGAGTTGGAGATTAGTTGGTGAGATGAAGATAAATTGTAGAGTTGGGGGTTTATTGGGGAATTGTACATGAGTTTTGGAGATGTGGATGAGTTAGGGAATTAGTTGGAGAGTTGGGGATGAATTGGGTAATTGGAGGTGAGTTGGGGATGAAATGGGTAATTGGAGGTTAGTTACAAAGTTGGGCAGGGGTAGAGGAATTAGGGGTAAATTGGAGAAACTGGAGGTCAGTTGGAGAGATGAGGATGGAAGTTGGGGATGGGTTGGGGAATTCCTGCAAGTTGGGAAATGAAAGGTAAGTTGGGGTTGAGTTGGAAAGTTGATGAATTGAAGGTGAGTTGGGTTTGGGTAGTTGGAGGTGAGTTGCAAAGTTGGGGATAAGTTGGGGAATTTGGGGTGAGTTGGAAAGTTTGCGTAGTTGGGGGGTTAGTTAGGGAATTAGGGGTAGTTGGAGAGTTGGGAATGAGTTGGGTAATTGGAGGTGAGTTGGGAATGAAATGGGTAATTGGAGGTTAGTTACAAAGTTGGGCATGGGTAGAGGAATTCCTGCAAGTTGGGAAATGAAAGGTAAGTTGGGGTTGAGTTGGAAAGTTGATGAATTGAAGGTGAGTTGGGTTTGGGTAGTTGGAGATGAGTTGCAAAGTTGGGGATAAGTTGGGGTGAGTTGGAAAGTTTGGGTAGTTGGGGGGGTTAGTTAGGGAATTAGGGGTAGTTGGAGAGTTGGGAATGAGTTGGGGATGAAATGGGTAATTGGAGGTTAGTTACAAAGTTGGGTATGGGTAGAGGAATTAGGGATAAATTGGAGAGTTGGGGAAATTGGAGGTCAGTTGGAGATATGAGGATGGAAGTTGGGGTTGAGTTGGAAAGTTGATGGATTGAAGGTGAGTTGGGTTTGAGTAGTTGGAGGTGAGTTGCAAAGTTGGGGATAAGTTGGGAAATTTGGAGTGAGTTGGAAAGTTTGGGTAGTTGGGGGGTTAGTTAGGGAATTAGGGGTACTTGGAGAGTTGGGTAATTGGAGGTTAGTTACAAAGTTGGGCATGGGTAGAGGAATTAGGGATGAATTGGGGAAGTTGGTCAGTTGGAGAGATGAGGATGGAAGTTGGGGATGGGTTGGGGAATTCCTGTAAGTTGAGAAATGAAAGGTGAGTTGCGGTTGAGTTGGAAAGTTGATGGATTGAAGGTGAGTTGGATTTGGGGGAATTTGGGGTGAGTTGGAAAGTTTGGGCAGTTGGGGGGTTAGTTGGGGATTAGTTGGGTAATTGGAGGTGAGTTGGGGGTGAGCTGGAGAATTGGAGGTGAGTTGGAGATGGGTTGAGGAATTAGGGATAAGTTGGAGAGTTGGGGATGAGTTGCGGAATTGAAGGTGAGTTGGGGAAAAGTTGGTGAGATGGAGATAAACTGTAGAGTTGGGGGTTTATTTGGGAATTGTTCATGTGTTTTGGAGATGTGGATGAGTTGGGGAATTGGGGATGAGTTGGGAATTAGTTGGCGATTTGTTGAGATACAATAAATTGGGTATGGGTTGGGAAATTGGAGATAAGTTTGGGAATGAGTTGGGATTAGTTGTGGTGTTGAGGGTGAGTTGCTGATTAATTGGGGAGTTGGGGATGCATTGGGAATGAGTTTTGAATTAGTTGGCAATTTGTTGAGATACGATGTATTGTGTAGGAGTTTGGGTAATGGAGATGAATTGTACAATGAGTTAATGAGTTGGGGTTGAGTTGGGAATTATTTGGGGATTACTGTTGAAGTGCAGACTTTGGGATTTTCAGATGAGTAGAAGGAAATTCATTTTTGAGATGGGGTTAAGATGGTTAAAAGTTATAGAGTTGAGGAGTTAGGTGGTTGCAAAGATGTTGCTTTGTATGGGAAATGACATCTGTTGCTATGATCTTCCAGGTGGTATTTAGGGTGTTGTTGGGTGGATTATTGGGTTGGTTAAATGCATTGATAACAGAACGAGGTACAGCACAGTCAGTTTAACTTTTCTCCCGTTTCTAGTATTAAGTAAATGATGAGTAGCGTGTTGGCAGTGCTGAGTTCCCCTCGTGATTAATCTGAACATAGGCTTCGGCGCGCTGCTCTCGCGGACGCGAATGAATCAAACCCCCTCTCGCCGAGCCGGGCTGTCGCCGCTAAAAGCTTCAGTTAGGCCTTTTGAGCCTGTCACACCGGCACCGCGCCCGGCGCCCGAAAACAGAGCGGCGCCGCCACCTCGCTATTACTGTACTGTTCCCTCAAACACGACTCGACATCTTCTGCTGCCACTCAGCTTCTGTACTGAACTTCTGAGAGAGGAGGAGGGGTTCACTGCATCACAGAGACCCGTCACGTCTGCTCTCAGTGGCAGGAGTGGCAGTGATGCAGAACTGCCTCTCTCTCTATTACTGCTCTCGCTCTCTCTCTCTCTCTACTATTCTCTCTAATTGTCTCTCGTCCTCTATCCCTCTCTCTCTCTCTACTATTCTAATTGTCTCTCTACTTCTCTATCTATCCCTATATCCCCCTCTCTATCTACTGTTCTCTCCATTTGTCTCTCTACATTTCTATCTATCCCTATATCCCTCTCTATCTACTGTTCTCTCCATTTGTCTCTCTACATTTCTATCTATCCATATATCCCTCTCTCTCTACTATTCTCTCTAATTGTCTTTCTACCTCTCTATCTATCCATTTATCCCTCTCTCTACTACTCTCTGTAATTGTCTCTCTACCTCTATATCTATCCCTATATCCCTACCTCTCTCTCTCTCTCTCTCTCTCTCTACTATTCTCTCTAATTGTCTCTCCACCTCTATCTATCCCTATATCCCTCTCTCTCTCTACTGTTCTTTCTAATTGTCTCTCTACCTCTATCTATCCCTATCTCTCTCTCTCTCTCTCTACTATTCTCTCTAATTGTCTCTCTACCTCTATCCCCATATCCCTCTCTCTCTCTACTATTCTCTCTAATTGTCTCTCTACCTCTATCTATCCATTTATCCCTCTCTCTACTATTTTCTCTAATTGTCTTTCTACCTCTATCTATCCATTTATCCCTCTCTCTACTATTCTCTCTAATTGTCTCTCTACCTCTATCTATCCCTATATCCCTCTCTCTCTACTATTCTTTCTAATTGTCTATCTACCTCTCTATCTATCCCTATATTCCTCTTTCTCTCTCTACTATTCTCTCTAATTGTCTCTCTACCTCTATCTATCTCTATATCCCTCTCTCTCTACCTCTCTCTCTACTATTCTTTCTAATTGTCTATCTACCTCTCTATCTATCCCTATATCCCTCTCTCTCTCTACTATTCTCTCTAATTGTCTCTCTACCTCTATCTATCCCTATATCCCTCTCTCTCTCTCTACTATTCTCTCTAATTGTCTCTCTACCTCTATCTATCCCTATATCCCTCTCTCTCTCTACTATTCTCTCTAATTGTCTCTCTACCTCTATCTATCCCTATATCCCTCTCTCTCTCTACTATTCTCTCTAATTGTCTCTCTACCTCTATCTTTCCCTATATCCCTCTCGCTCTACTATTCTCTCTTATTGTTTCTCTAACTCTATCTATCCCTCTTTCTCTCTCATTACCATTCTCGCTAATCGTCTCTATACCTCTCTCTCTACCATTCTCTCTAACTACCTCTTTCTCTCTCTCTTTCCATTGCACTCCTCTAGCACTCTGTCTACTTCTTTCTCTACCACTCTCTCTCTACTGCTCTCTTTCTCTACCATTCTCTCTAATTTTCTCTCTACCCCTCTCTCTACCATTCTCATTAACTTCCTCTTTCTCTCTCTTTCTATCACACTCTCTACCACTCTCTTTCTACTGCTACCTTCTCTATCATTCTCTCTAATTGTCTCTCTATCACTCTCTACCTCTCTAATTTTCTCTCTTTTTATCACTCTCTACCTCTTTCTCTCTACCATTCTCTCTAACTGTGTCTCTCTCTTTATCACTCGCTCTACCTCTCTCTACCATTCTCTCTGTGTCTCTCTCTTTATCACTCTCTCTCTACCGCTCTCTATACTCTCTACCTGTTTTTCTTTCTCTCTACCACACTCTCTTCTTCTGTCTCTCCATCTATATATTTTTATCTTTCAATTCAATAAGCTTTATTAGCATGACTATGTTCAACAGTATTGCCAAAACATTAACACAACAGAAGTGAACCTTCTGAACATTAAGGAATACAGATGTATAGTGAAAAAAAAAATACATAAACATATAAAATCTATTTAACACTCTCTCTCTTTACCTGGCATTACTAACACATGCACACATACAGTTGCAAGAAAAAAGAATGTGAACCCTTTGGGAGGATTATACTTGGATTTCTGCATAAATTGGTCATTAAATAAGTTCTCATCTTCATCTAAGTCACAACAAAAGACAAACACAGTCTGCTTAAACTAAAACCACACAAAAAAACATATTTTAAATATATGTTTGCCTGGTCTTATTGAAGAGAACATGTGTGGATTTTCACTTTCTGGATCTGGACTACCCACCTCCGTGTGTAATAGTAACTATAGGTTTAGATAGGATCTCCGGTGGATTTGGCGTTTTACAGAGGCTCACAGAAGTCAGTGTAAAAATGTCTTTATTTTAAGCTCTGTTAGCCAATCAGTGGCGATACGTTTGCATGTATGAATATTCATGAGCAAGAGCCGAAATCCTATCATCCCCCCAATCCTCCACCAGACTAAAGCAGGGTTATACTGGTGATCCATTTTTTGCTCATTTTCATGCGATTTGCACTACTATGCTATCACACTGGATATCTTAAGTTTTACACATAGCACAGTGACCACTGACAAACAAATTACAAAATTTGAAAACATTATATGAAAGCACTGAGAAATTACACTGCATTATATAAGGTGTCCACCAGGCGTCTCCAAAGGCTTCAAAACCTCTCCAGAGCGCCCCAGTCTAACACAGAGATAAATCTGTCTCTGTAAAACAACATTTTAATATTTTTTTGTTTCTTTGTGATAAAATAAATCAATGTCCATCTCAGAGTAATATTAATTTTTTTTTTTGATGAAATGACACATAAAAACACATGTTTGCGCGCTGTGTGCGCTATGGAGTTTGGCGTTTGGAGTGTTTTTTTGTTTTTTTTTGTGACAGCGCAACACCTGCTGATGGTTTGGCATGCCCCTCCCCCAGCCATTAGGAGACCAATCAGGGCAAATTACGTATCAGTGTTTTGGTCTAAGGGTGGACTATTGGTTGAAATAGGTGTCAATCACTTTTGTGACGCTGGAGAAAGGCTATGACCTGATTTGATTGGACAGCCCTGAACACCAGCGCGATCCAGCGCTCACGCCATTGGTTCAAAAGACTATCACTCAAGAAAAGTAGTGGTTTGTGGACCAATAAAAAACACAGAATCTAGAAGAAGACACCCTGAGCTTTGTATTCACGGACAACTTTACGTGAAAACACCACACTGAGTGGTCGCTAGGAGCTTGAGAATACGACGTTACGGCTGCGCTGAAACTAAACGCGTGTGTGTGAGGAGCAGTGAGCAGGCGAAAAAAGGACTTTTTGTATATTTTATCTGCGGTTCAGTGCTGTATTGTGGATGCTGTGATAGTAAGTGAATTTTCTATAGTGTAATCTAATGTTATTTTACATATTAATAATATTTTATAAGGCTATTTTGTTGGGGAGGCGTGTTCCTCATGTAAACAATATGAAAAAACAGGCTGTTTTCAGTTGGAGATTTCTAGCGACTGGTTTCATGTAGATGGCTGTAATTTTGTTTAGTTAGTTTGTCGGTGTGTTTAGAATATTTGACGCTTTTAAGCATTCTAATTTACATAGTCAGAACGGGCCCGCCGGCGGGCCCACTAGAGGGCGCTTCTGCAGTAAGAGGTTAATATGTTTTTTTTTTTTTTTTTAATGATAATTCCATACGTTTTTACCAGGAGCGTTAAACTTGCATGTTAAAAGCACTGTAAAATAGCATGATGTTAAAAATGAACTATAACTTTTAAACTATAAAACAAAAAAAAAATATCCCTCTCTCTCTACTATTCTCTCTAATTGTCTCTCTACCTCTATCTATCCCTATATCCCTCTCTCTCTCTACTGTTCTCTCTAATTGTCTCTCTACCTCTATCTATCCCTATATCCCTCTCTCTCTCTACTGTTCTCTCTAATTGTCTCTCTACCTCTATCTATCCCTATATCCCTCTCTCTCTACTATTCTCTCTAATTGTCTCTCTACCTCTATCTATCCCTATATCCCTCTCTCTCTCTACTGTTCTCTCTAATTGTCTCTCTACCTCTATCTATCCCTATATCCCTCTCTCTCTCTACTGTTCTCTCTAATTGTCTCTCTACCTCTATCTATCCCTATCTCTCTCTCTCTCTCTCTCTCTCTACTGTTCTCTCTAATTGTCTCTCTACCTCTATCTATCCCTATATCCCTCTCTCTCTCTACTGTTCTCTCTAATTGTCTCTCTACCTCTATCTATCCCTATATCCCTCTCTCTCTACTATTCTCTCTAATTGTCTCTCTACCTCTATCTATCCCTATATCCCTCTCTCTCTCTACTGTTCTCTCTAATTGTCTCTCTACCTCTATCTATCCCTATATCCCTCTCTCTCTACTATTCTCTCTAATTGTCTCTCTACCTCTATCTATCCCTATATCCCTCTCTCTCTCTACTGTTCTCTCTAATTGTCTCTCTACCTCTATCTATCCCTATATCCCTCTCTCTCTACTATTCTCTCTAATTGTCTCTCTACCTCTATCTATCCCTATATCCCTCTCTCTCTCTACTGTTCTCTCTAATTGTCTCTCTACCTCTATCTATCCCTATATCCCTCTCTCTCTCTACTGTTCTCTCTAATTGTCTCTCTACCTCTATCTATCCCTATCTCTCTCTCTCTCTCTCTCTCTCTACTGTTCTCTCTAATTGTCTCTCTACCTCTATCTATCCCTATATCCCTCTCTCTCTCTACTGTTCTCTCTAATTGTCTCTCTACCTCTATCTATCCCTATATCCCTCTCTCTCTCTACTGTTCTCTCTAATTGTCTCTCTACCTCTATCTATCCCTATCTCTCTCTCTCTCTCTCTCTCTCTCTACTGTTCTCTCTAATTGTCTCTCTACCTCTATCTATCCCTATATCCCTCTCTCTCTCTACTGTTCTCTCTAATTGTCTCTCTACCTCTATCTATCCCTATATTCCTCTTTCTCTCTCTACTATTCTCTCTAATTGTCTCTCTACCTCTATCTATCCCTATATCCCTCTCTCTCTCTACCATTCTCTCTAATTGTCTCTCTACCTCTATCTATCCCTATATCCCTCTCTCTCTCTACTATTCTCTCTAATTGTCTCTCTACCTCTATCTATCCCTATATCTCTCTCTCTCTACCATTCTCTCTAATTGTCTCTCTACCTCTATCTATCCCTATATCCCTCTCTCTCTCTACCATTCTCTCTAATTGTCTCTCTACCTCTATCTATCCCTATATCCCTCTCTCTCTCTACTGTTCTCTCTAATTGTCTCTCTACCTCTATCTTTCCCTATATCCCTCTCGCTCTACTATTCTCTCTTATTGTTTCTCTAACTCTATCTATCCCTCTTTCTCTCTCATTACCATTCTCGCTAATCGTCTCTATACCTCTCTCTCTACCATTCTCTCTAACTACCTCTTTCTCTCTTTCCATCGCACTCCTCTAGCACTCTGTCTACTTCTTTCTCTACCACTCTCTCTCTCTACTGCTCTCTTTCTCTACCATTCTCTCTAATTTTCTCTCTACCCCTCTCTCTACCATTCTCATTAACTTCCTCTTTCTCTCTCTTTCTATCACACTCTCTACCACTCTCTTTCTACTGCTACCTTCTCTATCATTCTCTCTAATTGTCTCTCTATCACTCTCTACCTCTCTAATTTTCTCTCTTTTTATCACTTTTTTATAACTTTTAAACTATAAAACAAAAAAAAAATGGTTTCTAATCACGTATATGACCTTAACTTTTTTTAACTTTAAGTTACCTGATAGTGATTTAGCCTATCCCCATATCCTACATAGGCTTCTGCTTAGACTTTAGACTTAGATTTTCTAATATGATGCTTTTTTGTTCATTTTAACTAGGGTAGCACGGTTTGATAAGGTAGCAAAACTTGACAAAACACTTTTTTTCACAAAAAAAAAACAGCTCACATGGTGTTTATTCATGCTAGAGACACAACTAGACGTTTTAAAATGAATAAAAAAAACAATAAATGAATGTTATCCTGGATTACAGTGGATACATGCTCTCTCTTGCCCTCCCTTCTCCAGGTTGGAGGCGTCTGCTCTAGATTACGATCGTCTTCCTGCGGTAAGGAGTTTAAAACCTGCAGCCGGGGGAATAATTCACACGTTCTGATACGGCTCTGGTACCGGAATCCGCTCAGCAAATTAATTTGCCGTTTCGGAGTCGTCTCCCGGCTCTTTAGACTCGGAGGGACGTGAGTGACACGGTCTCGGATGAGGCACGGAGGCCATAACTCAGGAGGATATTGCTAACGGAGGAGACATCTATCATTTAATATTACATCATTAGGCACAGGAGATGAAAAAGTGGAGCAGGAGGAGAACCTGAACTTTGAGGGACAGAAATGTCCCGTAAATTTTCAAAACTGGGCTTTTTAAAGCCTCGTTCGTTCAGACAGACCTGAGTTATTGTTCAAAACCAGGGGGAAAAATGGGGACGTTTAGTATTTGAGCTTTAAAGGCTCAGCCTATTATCAGCCATAGTCTCAAGTCAGGCCAACTTAGAGCCCCAGATAAGAGAGAACGTTTAAGAACATTTAGCAAGAAACATTTTTAAAAGGTTCCTAGATGAATACTAAAATTGCGGACACTTAAACTTTATTTGCGCAAAATTATTTTAACATAAAGAAAAATTGATTTTACCTAGTCTGTTATCAGTTTCAGTCCCTTTCAGTATGAGCCATTCAAGGGCTCTGTCACTTTTATGCAAATAAGCTCTTCCAGGCCACACCTCCACAGTCATGTTCATTAACTTCATGCTAATATAGTCTACATTAGGGATGTAATGATGAACTCTACTCACAGTGCAGTGCGATTCACGATGCTCGCCTCACGATACGATTTTCTCCCGATTTCTTATTTTTTTTTCTTTTTTCTTTTCTAACAAAATCAAAATATACACCAGTTATGATGGACAAACTTTTCCTTTCTATAAAAAAATGTACAAAATGCTGTCTTTTGCTCATCTTAAGTAAATAATCTTAAGTCGTAAGTAAATCTTAAGTAAAGAATCCCCTTTTATTAAATTTATTTGCACTAAATTATTTTCACATAAAGAAAAACAGATTTTACCTAGTCTGTTCTTATCAGTTTCAATCCCTTTCATTATGAGCCATTCAAGGGCTCTGTCACTTTTATGCAAATAAGCTCTTCCAGGCCACACCCCCACCTTAGTGTTCATTAATGTCATGCTAATATAGTCTACATTAGGGATGTAACGATGCACTCTACCCACAATGCAGTGCGATTCACGATGCTGGCCTCACGATACGATTTTCTCCCGATTTCTTAATTTTTTCTTTTTTTAACAAAATCAAAATATACACAAGTTATGATGGACAAACTTCTCCTTTCTATAAAAAAAACTACAAAATGCTGTCTTTTGCTCATCTTAAGTAAAGAATCTTAAGTTTTAAGTAAATCTTAAGTAAAAAAATACCCTTTTTTCTGATGTAGGATTCAATTTATGCAAAAACATTATATTATATGTATTTGTGTGTAAAATAAAGGAAAAAAAAGCACAAAAGAAATCCCAAATAAAATTGTGAATAGTACAAATGAATATCAAAGAAATAAACTAAGGCTTTAGACTACTATTATTATTATTGTTGTTATTATTATTATTATTATTATTATATTTTATTTTTCCATTCGCAAAAACTGTATTTTAATATTTTTAGAAAAAAATACATATGCCATATATAGTCATTCAGAAATTGAGAGTACAATAAATAAATAAACCTTTTGTAACTGGATCTGCCTGCAAGATTGTTGAGTGTGGTGCTTTTCATGTGGCTGAAGGTGAGACAGTCATCTTCTTTGGGAAATATGCTTTGCTCAACCATATGCTTTAATGGCATAATATAATATAATATAATATAAAAATTATATCGATTCATTTTACATCTCAACCGATTTCAATCTTTGCATATTTGCGTCAATTAACAACTGTATTGCGATGCATCGTTACATCCCTAGTGTACCTAGTGTAATGCTTGACTGCGGTAGAAGCACAAAACTCTTTATTATTTAAAAGTTTATTACAAGTTCTCTCAGTAGGTATAGATCCCTCCCTCAGAAGAAGTCTACTGGTCTACTAAGGGAGGAGCATCCAAACGGCTCATAGAAGCTCATCTGATTTCCAACACCAAACTCACTCGATTACCTAATTCACAGGAAAAAAAAAGGATGGATTGATTTTTTTTGGTGATTGGAGGGTTTATAGGAGCAGTTTTTAGGGTTATTTTACAGAAAATAAACAGTTTTGAAGACTTTCACAATTATACAGATTTATACAGTTGTAAAGGGCCCTATAGAAACACACGGTCCAGTTCTGTCGTCCTACACAGTATCAGTCGAAAGTTTGGACACACATCGTCCTAATCTACAACGTAGAAAATAAATTAAATAAAGAAATTATTAAAGAAAAAGGTGTGTTAGACAGGTACTGTATCCTGATAAAGAAGCTGAACAGTGTGTATAAATGTGCAGAAGCTCTGGTGATCAGATGCAGCTGCTGGTGGTGATATTTATAGAAGTGTAGAGACGCTACGTATCACTGAATTAAAGCGTGGAGAGAACAGCGGCGCACAGTAATCACACAGTTCAGCTCCTGATACAGCACAGCTATCACCCACAAACTACTGCTGCTCACTATTACACCATAAACACACCCAATCACACTGCTGCTGCTCACTATTACACCATAAACACACCCAATCACACTGCTGCTGCTCACTATTACACCATAAACACATCCAATTACACTGCTGCTGCTCACTATTACACCATAAACACACCCAATCACACTGCTGCTGCTCACTATTACACCATAAACACACCCAATCACACTGCTGCTGCTCACTATTACACCATAAACACACCCAATCACACTGCTGCTGCTCACTATTACACCATAAACACACCCAATCACACTGCTTACACACATTACACCATAAACACACCCAATCACACTGCTGCTGCTCACTATTACACCATAAACACACCCAATCACACTGCTGCTGCTCACTATTACACCATAAACACACCCAATCACACTGCTGCTGCTCACTATTACACCATAAACACACCCAATCACACTGCTGCTGCTCACTATTACACCATAAACACACCCAATCACACTGCTGCTGCTCACTATTACACCACAAACACACCCAATCACACTGCTTACACACATTACACCTTCTTCTGCCTTCTTCACATCTAACACTTAACATTTACATCAAACATACAGAAAAATAGGATTTCCTATTAAATTCTATTCAGTATCCTCTATAAATTATTCAGTTTCTACTATGATTTATTCAGTAAAATAATTTATTATTGAGTAACTACAATGAATTGTTCAGTTTCAACTATGAATTTTTCAGTATCTACGAAAAAATCTTCAGTATCTACTATGAATTATTCAGTATCTACAAAAAATTCTTCAGTATCTACTACAAATCTTCAGTATCTACTATTAATTATTCAGTTTCAACTATGAATTATTTAGTATGTACTAAGAAATATTCAGTACCCACTATTAATTATTCAGTTTCTACTATTAATTGTTCAGTAACTACTATGAATTATTCGCTATCTACTATGAATTATTTAGTAACTATGAATTATTCAGTATATACTATAAATTATTCAGTATCTATGAATTTGGTTTCAACTATGAATTATTCAGTACCCACTTTTAATTATTCAGTTTTTGTATTAATGATTTAGTAACTATTATGAATTATTAAGTGTCTACCATGGAATAATCCCTAACTACCACGAATAATTCAGTAACCACTATGAATTAATTAGTTAATCTACTATTAATTATTCAGTATCTACTATGAATTATTCAGTAGCTACTATAAATAATTTAATATCTACTGTGATTTGGTTAATAACTATTATTGATTGTTTCGTATCTACTATGAACACTTCAGTATCTACTATGAATTTTTCAGAAGCTACAATTAATTATTCATTATCTATTGTGAATTATTTAGTAAATACTAAAATATTTAGTACTATATTTAATTTATTACCTAATAATGAGTGATTTGGTATCTTCTTGGAATTGTCCAGTAACTACTATAACTTGTTTAGTATATATGATTAATTAAATAATTACAATGGATTATTTAATATTTGCTATTAATGCTTTTAATTTTTCCAAATAAATGAATTACATTTAAATTGAATCTAGATGTATCTAAATGTATCTACATAGCATTTTCACTATAAAATTAGACACTTTCTCCAGACCACAGTGTAGAAATGCAGGTGTAGCTTCATAATGAGGGAAACCATGTGAGCAGAAGCTCTGTAAGAGCCTGTGGAGGAACCGTGGAGAAAAGCCAGGACTCTGCAGGGAGGGATCATGCTGGAGAAGAGTGTATATTCAGGATATAAGTGAGACAGGTTTTACACTAAACCAGAATAAATAAGATAAAGGATGTAGCTTAGCGTCTGTCAGTGTGTTCTCTCTATTACAGAGAGAGAGAGAGAGAGAGAGAGAGGGGGGGAGGAATAAAGCTAATATAATATCAGATAAACGGGATGAACTCTACACAACACGCCATAAATTCTACAGCATTACCCACAATGCCTTATAAATAGCTAATGAGCTGAATCTGTTATCCGCCTGTAACACAGTAAACATGAGTGATGACTGTAGCCCAACAAAAACTGTCCCCATATGGTCCTACTGGAGAGTATAGTATAAACTATACTGTAAAAAAAAAAAAAAAGAGAGAGAAAAATAATGAAGAAACCAAGACTTAAACAAGTACTTCCTCTAAATGCATGAAAAAAAAAAAAAAAAATAGAAGAAACCAAAGAGCATGAAGCTGAGAAACCAAGACTGTCTACAATATATATATATATATATATATATAAACACAGGATTCAAAAGGAGAACCCCTAAAATTTGGGAAACCAAGACTACAATGAAGTAGTTACTAAGAATTTTTCAGTATCTACTTTGAATTAACTATTAATTATTTAGTAACTATGAATTAATCAGTATCTACGAATCTAAAAATGATTTAGTCACTACTATGAATAATTTAGTTACTACTATGATTTATTCAGTAACTGCTATAAATTATTCGGTAGCTACTATGATTTATTCAGTAACTGCTATAAATTATTCGGTAGCTACTATGCATTAATCAGTAACTACAAATTGTCCAGTATCTACCATAATTTATTCAGTAACTACTATTAATTTTTTTACAAACTAATACGAATCGTTTCTTATCTACCATGAATTATTCAGTAACTACTCTGAATTATACTATTAAGAATTGTTCAGTAATTACTATGACTTATTCTGTATCTACTGTCAATTACTCAGTATCTACTATAAATTGTTCAGTAGCTGTTATGTGTTATTCAGTATCTACTATGATTTTTCAGTATCTACTATGAATTAATCAGTATCCACTATGATTTATTCAGTATCTACTATGAATTGTTCAGTATCTACTATGAATTAATCAGTATCCACTATGATTTATTCAGTATCTACTATGAATTGTTCAGTATCTACTATGAATTAATCAGTATCCACTATGATTTATTCAGTATCTACTATGAATTGTTCAGTATCTACTATGAATTGTTCAGTATCTAATATGATTTGTTCAGTATCTACTATGAATTATTCAGTAGCTATAATGAGTTATTCAGTATCTACTATGAATTGTTTAGTATCTAATATGATTTGTTCAGTATCTACTATGAATTAGTCAGTATCCACTATGATTTATTCAGTATCTACTATGAATTGTTCAGTATCTAATATGATTTATTCAGTATCTACTATGAATTGTTCAGTATCTACTATGAATTGTTCAGTATCTAATATGATTTGTTCAGTATCTACTATGAATTATTCAGTAGCTATAATGAGTTATTCAGTATCTACTATGAATTGTTCAGTATCTACTATGAATTAGTCAGTATCTGCTATGAATTATTTAGTAACTACTATGCATTATTCAGTATCTACTTTTATTTTTTTACGAACTAATTAACACTACTAAGAATTATTCAGTAACTACTCTGAATTATAATACTAAGAATTGTTCAGTAATTACTATGACTTGTTCTGTATCTACTATGAATTAATCAGTATCTACTATGAATTACTTAGTAGCTATTTTGAGTTATTTACTATCTACTATGAATTAATCTATCTACTGTGAATTAATCAGTATCTACTATAAATTATTTAGTATCTACTAGAAAAAACAGAAGAAACAAGATGAAATCTAAGAGCACAAAGACAAACAACTGAGAGAAATCAAACCAATAGAAACTCCATCAAAATGTGAAAAGAACTACACATAAAAAGAACAAAAATACAAAGGGTGAATCTTTCCAACAACATCAGAAAAAAAATAGAATAAAAAAAAATCCATCAGAACATGAAGAGCCAAGACTTGGAGAATAGAGAATCTTTATTTGTTCCTAGGTGGTTGCTGTGGTATTCTGGACTCATGCTGTATAGACAGGAGTTTCTTCTGAGCCATGCAGCATGTCATTTCACAGTGTGAACTAAAGGATATGTGAGTTGTTGCTATGCGGTTGCTAGGTGGCTGCTGTGGTATTCTAGGTGTTTGCTTGTTTTTTTTTTTTTTTTTGAATGTGCAGTCAGTAATAGATCACTGTGGGGGACTGCAGATATTTTATTTTTGTCAGACTTATTTTTTTTTTATGACTGAACACACACACGCACACACACACACACAGACTGAGCTGTTCTGACTTTTTTCTTCTTTTTTTCCAGGAGCAGATTACAACCGATGGCATTTTGCCTGACATTTAATTCCAACACTCGCTCGTCTTTCCCCTCATTGTGCTCACTGTATCTTTTGTTCGTGTGTGTGTGTGTGTGTGTGTGTGTGTGTTTTATTAGGTCCCTGGTGAATTCCCTGCTTGTGCTAATGAACTATTTTTGCTTAGATGATGCTCCAATCAGCGCACAGCCAGACAACGAGCAAACACTCTGCCTCCACGTTTCCCATCAGCCCCTGCAGAGGAGCTAGAATAGAGGAGCTAGAACAGAGGAGCTAGAGTAGAGGAGCTAGAATAGAGGAGCTAGAACAGAGCAGTTAAAACAACGGTGCTACAACAGAGAAAATAGAACAGATAAGGGAAGGGCAGAGTAGCTAGAACAGAGGAGATAGAACAGAGGAGCTGGAATAGAGGAGCTAAAATAGATGAGATAGAGTAGAGGAGCTAGAATAGAGGAGATAGATTAGGGGAGCTGGAACAGAGGAGATGAAATTGAGGAGCTAGAATAGAGGGGATAGTATAGAGGTGCTAGAATGGAGGAGATAGAACAGAGGAGCTGGAATAGAGGAGTTAGAATAGAGCAATTAAAACGGGAGCTAGAACAGAGCAGTTAAAACAATGGATCTAGAACAGAGAAGCTAAAACAGAGGAGGTAGGGCAGAGTAGCTAGAACGGAGGAGATAGCCTAGAGGAGCTATAATAGAGGAGATAGAGTAGAGAAGATAGAGTAGAGGAGCTATAATAGAGGAGATAGAGTAGAGGAGCTATAATAGAGGAGATAGAGTAGAGGAGCTATAATAGAGGAGATAGAGTAGAGGAGATAGAGTAGAGGAGCTATAATAGAGGAGATAGAGTAGAGAAGATAGAGTAGAGGAGCTATAATAGAGGAGATAGAGTAGAGAAGATAGAGTAGAGGAGCTATAATAGAGGAGATAGAGTAGAGGAGCTATAATAGAGGAGATAGAGTAGAGAAGATAGAGTAGAGGAGCTATAATAGAGGAGATAGAGTAGAGAAGATAGAGTAGAGGAGCTATAATAGAGGAGATAGAGTAGAGGAGATAGAGTAGAGGAGCTATAATAGAGGAGATAGAGTAGAGGAGCTATAATAGAGGAGATAGAGTAGAGGAGCTATAATAGAGGAGATAGAGTAGAGGAGATAGAGTAGGGGAGCTGGAACAGAGGAGCTAGAATAGAGGAGCTGAAATTGAGGAGCTGGAACAGAGAAGATAAAACAGAGGTGCTAGAACAAAGGAGCTGGAACAGAGGAGCTAGAATAGAGGAGCTAGAATAGAGCAGTTAAAACTGGAGCTAGAACAGAGCAGTTAAAACAATGGTTCTAGAACAGAGAAGCTAGAACATAGGAGGTAGAGCAGAGTAGCTAGAACAGATGAGATAAAACAGGAGGAGCTAGAGCAGAGGAGCTGAAACAGTGTTGCTAGAATAGAGGAGATAGAATAGAAGAGATAGAACAGATGAGCTAGAATAGAGGTGCTAGAACAGATGAGCTAGAATAGAGGTGCTAGAACAGAGGAGCTAGAATAGAGGTGCTAGAACAGAGGAGCTAGAATAGAGGTGCTATAACAGGGGAGACAGAATAGAGGTGCTAGAACAGAGGAGCTAGAACAGGGGAGACAGATTAGATGAGAATGAACAGAGGAACTAGAACAAAGGAGCAGAGAATAGGAGAATAGTTGAGCTGTCCGTGGTGCTGAAGAGCTGCTAGCTGATTAACAGGAATAAGCTGAAATAAATTACTGTCTTTTTCATGCTGCTAAGTTTTGGTTCTGTGGTTCTTCCTCTTGTTCTTAGTCTCATTTTTTTCAGTTCATGTTCAAATGGTCTAGTTTTAAGTTTTAATTCATATCAGTTGTTCTTCCTCTTCCCTTTTCCTATTTTGAAGTTTTAAGGCCCTATTTCCCCAAGTCACATCTACAACATGAAGTGACATCAGTTAATTTAAGTTCCCTCATTAGTTTTTCTGTATATCTCAGTCCTGTTACATAAATTAATTCTTACATCTTATTTCTTTTTAGAATACAAATTTCAGGAAAATCACTAGAATGTTCTCATAGACACCATTTAGCTATATTTTATGTTTTTGTTAACTCTAAATATGTTAATAAGCAGCAACAGGAGTCAGTTCCAGCACCAAAACTGAGTGCCAGTAACAGGACTGAGTTCCAGTAACAGAAAAGAAAAGAGTCCCCTGATTTGTTGGTTGTATTAATGTGAATGTTAGTTAATGTAAACCATATTTTTCCAATTCTGTTTGTTTAATAAATTGCTAGATAATATGTTTGATCAATTTCAGGTTTGTGTCTTTATAAAAATTGCTTTACATCTTTTAGAAAAATACAATGGGCATGCATATACTGTATATTGATTTCTTTGCCCTAAATGTTCAACCATTGCTTTAAAATAAAGACTTTCTTGGTAGAAAATTAAAGGAATTGGTAGACTTGCTTTTTAACAGCTTTGTAAATGTCTCATGGGTTTTGGTAACAGTGCCACTAACAGGAGTGAGTCCCAGAAACAGGAGTGAGTCCCAGAAACAGGACTGAGTTCCAGTAACAAGAGTGAGTCCCAGAAACAGGACTGAGCGCCAGTAACAGGAGTGAGTTCCAGTAACAGGAGTGAGTGCCAGTAACAGGAGTGAGTTCCAGAAACAGGACTGAGTGCCAGTAACAGGAGTGAGACCCAGAAACAGGACTGAGCACCAGTAACAGGAGTGAGTTCCAGTAACAGGACTGAGTGAAGGTAACAGGAGTGAGTTCCAGAAACAGGACTGAGCACCAGTAACAGGAGTGAGTTCCAGTAATAGGACTGAGTGAAGGTAACAGGAGTGAGTTCCAGAAACAGGACTGAGTGCCAGTAACAGGAGTGAGTGCCAGTAACAGGAGTGAGTCCCAGAAACAGGACTGAGTGCCAGTAACAGGACTGAGAAAAATGTAACCATCTTCGGATTAGAAGCTGCCTGAGTTTCAGCAGTACTTGTTTTTGAATAGTTAAATATATGTGTTATTAGATTCAGAGTTGGAAAAAGATAAAACAAAATGAATTTATAAAAGTTACAACAAGCCAATGGCTCCCATTCGGCTGTGGCGGGGTGTAAGTTATCAATGAGCATCGTGACACCCTTGCTCAGGGTGTAAGAGAGGGTTTTTTATGGTGTTTAAAGATTTGCTGTAACATCTAAAGATCTCCAGATACCACAGAACATCGTTCCTCCCAAATATCTGACAAAGTGAACCCATCAGAAGATCAGGCAGCCTGAGAAAAGACAGAAAGAACAAGACGTTTTTATATTAGAGCAGAAGAAGAACAGTGCAGCTGCTGAGACGTTAGCTGCTGGTGGTTTTGTTGCTAAGAAGGCCACAGGGATCTCCATCACAGAAAGAGCCCCGGCAGCTCCGCTGTAATCACTGACTAATGACTCGCGGTTCCTCTCGCCGCTCTCGCGCCCGGCCCGGTTCTGCTCGGCGCTCTTTAATGTATCTCCCCGTCTTTCTACAGGAGGGAAACACACCAAACACAATTACAGCGCTAGCTAGCAGCTCCGAACCCGTGTAACTTCAATACCGGCGCGGGAAACCCGCAAAACCCATCAGCGTGAGGTCATTTAGCATTCTCCACTAACACTGTGTACCGTCTGAATTATTAACCACGCTGCTCAGCACTGTGATCCAACTCACACACAATTACTCTGTACATTACGTCCAGCAGCTACAGCACACTGGAGTCCAGTAAAACATCTACACTGGAAGACATTTATACACATACACCAACCCGCCAAGCACAGGGTCACTGTTTCCAATAATCTGGCCAAAAATGAAAGCAAAAAAAAAAAAAGACGAAAGCACAAAGTGTTACCAATGGTTTCTTGGTGACTGTGGTCCCAGCTACCTTGAGATCATTAACAAGTTCCAGTAAGCATCCAGGAACACGGTAGTATGATAATAGGTGTTTCTAATCAAGTGGCCAGTGTAGTAGTAGGTGTTTCTGATAAATTGGCCAACAATAAGTGGAAGCACAAGATATTATAGTAGTAGTAGTAGTAGGTGTTTCCAATAAATTGGCCAACAGTATGTGGAAGCACAAGATATTATAGTAGTAGTAGTAGTAGTAGTAGGTGTTTCCAATAAATTGGCCAACAGTATGTGGAAGCACAAGATATTATAGTAGTAGTAGTAGTAGGTGTTTCCAATAAAGTTGCCATCAATGAGTGGAAACACAAGGTAGTATAGTAGTGGGTGTTTCCAATAAAGTGGCCACCAGTGAATGAAAGCACAAGGTAGTATAGTAGTAGTAGGTGTTTCCGTTAAAGTGGCCACCAGTGAGTGGAAACACAAAGTGGTATAGTAGTAGTAGGTGTTTCCAATAAAGTGGCCAACAGTAAGTGGAAGCACAAGGTATAAGTAGTAGAAGTAGTAGTAGGCGTTTCTAATAAAGTGGCCAGTGAGTGTATAGTATACTATACTATACTATAGTATAGTATAGGATAAGAGTACAAAGGGGGTGTTTCCAATAAAGTGGCCATCAAATGAATTCAAGCACAATATAGTATAGTATTAGGTGTTTCCAATAAAGTGGCCAGTTTAAGAGAATTGAAAGCAGGTGTTTCGCATAACGTTTACATTTCATGAGAATACAAAGCAGGGGTTTCCAGTAAAGTGGCCAGTTTAAGAGAATAAAAGTAGGTGTTTCCAATAAATTGGCCAAATTCACTAATGATAATCCTTCCATACCATATGCACACATCACTTCCTTATTATTCTGTAGGATACTTTGTTCACATGAGTGCAGAATTTGGCAGTATGTTGCAGTAAGTGCTGTGCCAAATAGTGAACGCTACACTAATAGTGCACCACATGCGGACATGCCCATCTCTCACACTCCGCCAGTTCTGCACCATTACCAAACTCATCCATCACTACAGTAAATCTGTCCAACCAGCACCATCAATCCTCCCCCATCACTCGGCACCGGGCCTGGTAAACTCATTTAGGCTGATCCATCAGATCCCAGTTACACCAGCTGATGGGCGACCATTCATCTTTCCTCTCTCTGCTCTTTACTGGCTTCACCTAGTGGACACTGGGTGCGGTTGCAGCACGTTTTATTCCACCAATCAGGAAGAAGATTCACTGCTGATGCTGATTTTAACAAATTAAAAACCTCTGGAATATAATTAAGAGGAAGATGGATGATCACAAGCCATCAAACCACCAAACTGAACTGCTTGAATTTTTACACCAGGAGTAAAGCAGCATAAAGTTATCCAAAAGCAGTGTGTAAGACTGGTGGAGGAGGAGAACATGATGCCAAGATGCATGAAAAAAAAATGGATATGAATATGAACTTGTTTTCTTTGCATTATTTGAGGTCTGAAAGCTCTGCATCTTTTTTTTATCATTATTTCAGCCATTTCTCATTTTCTGCAAAAAAAAAATGCTCTAAATAAAAAATTCTTTTATTTGGAATTTGAGAACATTGAGAAATGTTGTCTGTAGTTTATAGAATAAAACAACGATGTTCATTTTACTCGAATATAAGCCTATAAATAGCAAAATCAGAGAAACTGATTCAGAAACTGAAGTGCTCTCTTTAGATTTTAAAGAAATGGTTGACCATGTTTAAATAATTGCTATTTATGACAAAATAAACAACTCCTGTTACAGCCACTCCTGTTACTTTTCATGTTTTGAGTAACAGGAATTATTCTTTTGCATAGAATTAGCAAAAACATAAAAAATAGCTAAATGGCGGCTATGCTAGTAGCATGAGGACGCTGAGCACATTCTAGTGATTTTCCCTAAAATGTGCATTTTAAAAATAAAGAAATAAGATGTACGAACTAATTTAGGTAACAGGACTGAGTGATGAGATTGAGCTCCTCAGTCATTACAGTTACAATAAGATCAAATATACAGAAAATAAAACTAATGAGGGAAGTTTTTGGAAATTTTGTTTTTCCTATGATCTTCAGAATGACCAGCTGTAGGTGATGTAAATATGTATTGTAACTTAAACATTATGGATTTATTGTGGAAATGGGATGAAGGATTTTAATAATTATATATTTTATGGTAAAGTTTGTAGTTAAGGTGAGAGAGTGGGGTAACAGGTAACACATGCTATTTTTATTCAGTGTTCTAAGTAGTTTTTAGTAATGTTTTTAATTGCATATCTTAGTTTTGTAATCAGATTAATGTGGGAGAATTTTTTATTATTTTGTGTGCACATTTATGCATGAAAATTCCTGAGGACAGAAATGGCACTTATTCGGTGGAATAGCCCATATATACTGTATTTTCTCCTTTTAGAAGTGGTGATGATATGTGGCTTTTTACAACAGTTAGTTCCGACCTCACAATCTGATTGGTTGAGAAGTGTTCTAGCCGTGCTGATATATGTGATAACATCACGGCCTTCGCACACTAAACTTGTATCACTCCGCCGACGCGTTGCCGAGTAACGGCATATTTATACACACAGGGCACCCGCAGCAGCGTTAGCTTAGCACAGGCTAGCGCTCAGCCGCGGCATGCTCGCCCGCAGCACTGACTCGTCTTTTGTGGAAAAAAGGGAAAGAAAATCGCTCGGCTAATGCCGTCTGAGAGCCAGAACGCTAACCAGCCAGGCTAGGCTAAGCTAAGCTAAGCTAATGCTGAGCTAAAGCAAGCTACGCTAACCTAATCACAGTCCAGCCGGCTAGCTAAAACCAACACCACCCAGCAAAACAAGCAGAAATGCTCAAAAAATGTGCAGCTTTCACCTGAAGACGACTCCACAGAGCAGGAGAGGAGAGTATTAGTGTTATTTCACGCTCCTAACGTTACCATCTTCACTTATTCACAATTTTGATTTCAAGCTAACTTTCGTGGTGTTAGTCTGTATGAACCATACACTGTTTTGTAGTTAAGTTTCAGTTCTGTTACAGTTGAGGTGGAACTACTTTTTGGGCGGAAGGCTCAGTCCATATTAAAGCATATTCATTCTGAATTTCTTAAAGTTCTTTGATTTATTTTCTTTATTCATTTTGTAAAAAAACAAAAAAGCTGTTGTATAAAAGCAATAGAACACGAGAGGGAGTGTGGTTTTGAGTAACAGTAATGAAACTAACAGGAATTAGTTTTTAGCATAGAATAAGCAAAAACTGGAAAAAATAGCTAAACAGCAGCTATGCTAATAGCATGAAGACACTGAGCACATTCTAGTGATTTTCCAAAAATTTGTATTTTAAGAATAAACCAATAAGACGTAAGAATTAATTTAGGTAACAGGAGTGAGTGTTAAGATTTAGCTAATCAGTCATTGCAGTTATAATAAGATCAAATATACAGAAAAAAAAAAAAAAAACTAATGAGGGAACTTTTTGGAAATTTTGGTCTTCCCCAGAACCAGCTGATGATGATGTAAATGTGTATTTTAACTTAAACAGTATGGATTTATTGTGGAAATGGGATTTCATGGTAAAATGCTATTTTTATTCAGTGTTCTAAATAGTTTTTAGTAATGTTTTTAATTGCATATCTTACTTTTGCAATTAGGTCAATGTACAAAATATATAATATATAATACATTTTAAAATTATTTTTTGTGCACATTTATACATGAAAATTCCTGGGGACAGAAATTGCACTTATTCGGTGGAATGGCCCATATATACTGTATTTTCTCCTTTTAGAAGTGGTGATGATATGTGGCTTTAATGTATTTAAAAAAAAAAAGTTGTCTTTCTAGTAAAAACAGTCTCAGAAAAGCTGATGGAACTCCATAATGGAAACCATAGTGTTGCAACCATCCTCAGCCCCCACTATACACCAAACCCCAACAACCAATGGATGCACGTACCTCCGTAGACGTGGCTATCGATACCTGGCTGTAGGAAAAACAGCTCAGTTGAGGATAAAGAGTGAAAGCTTGATGTGGGTGGGGTTTCCCCTTGCTGTTTATGGCCACACTGGTCTGAACTGGTTCTGCTCAGACTGTTTGAAATTCGCCTTGCGGAGAGTTTGATTACCAAGACCTACAAAATTCATGTCGTAGCGAGATTGCTGCTCTTCTATGACGGCGGCTCGAGGGTGCCGTCCAATCGGAGGAGCTTACCGCTCGAGCTTACACCACTGCTGGGAACGATTCCCTGCTTTAAATTTGATTCAAATGTTTTTTGAACCATAAAAAACATGTAGTTGCACTCTTAATGGTCCACTGCACCCTCCCTGAGGTCCACTTACCGCTTCCCCGAGGGTCTACAAACACCAGGAACCGCCTAAATTCATGTTTCTGAAAGGTTTTTTTTTATATATATCCCTTTAAATATCATGGAAAACTAAATACATTTATCAAAGGATAAAAAAAGAAAAATTTTTGATGAATAGAAGTCAGTGTGAGAAGATTTGATTAAAAGTTATTTTAGAGCATTTTTATTGGTCATGTCAGCAAGATATCTGTACAATATAGTGTATTTTAAATAAATAGACTACTATGAAGTACACTTTCAGTTTAATGCAATTCTATTTACTTCTAAAATACTTATTTACAAATATACTTTTTAACATTTTTAGCACACTGTTAAAAACAGCTGTTACAGTAGTTCATTTAAAGCACAATGTATCATGTAAGTTTTTAGAAAGTAAATTAAATTACTACTAATAATTAAAAAAATATTACAGTAAATGTGTAACATGCTAAAAATTGTAGTACAGTATTTTATTAAATATATTTTTATACCCAACCAAGTATATACTAGAAGTGTGCTACTTCTACAAGAAGCATATTTCTACTCTGATGTAAATATAGATCACATATATTTAACAACATCAATTCTTAGTACATTTCTAATATACCTGGTGTATAATAAATAGTGATACAGTTGTAATAATGTCACAGTTTAGCCCGTGTCTGTCTCGTTGTGTCTCCCTCTCCTGGTCTATTGTGCTCCTGCCCCTCTGTTTTCCTGTCATGTGTCCCAGCCATGTGCTATTGTTGTGTTTTTGTCCTTGTCTCCGCCCTAGCCCTGCCCTAGCCATTAGTGCTGTAACCTCTTGTCTCATTTGTAACCCCGCCCCCTTGTTAGCTCCCACAGGTGTCCCTTATGTTTGCCTGTATATAATACCCCATGTGCTCCTTGTTCTGTGTCCTGCTTTGTTTGATCTAGTCCTGTTTCTCTGTCAGAATCTTGTTTAGTTGTGTTTTTGCGCCTTTGAGCCTTTTTGTCTGCAGTGTTCTGGTTTGTTTTCTTTAGTTTATTTATTTGTTTGATTATTTTGTTTGTTTGTTTAAGTCTTTTTCTCATATCCTCATAGTTCATAGTGTTTTGTTTTAGTTACCTTTTCTTTATACTATTTCATAGGGTTTTGCTCTTTTGTTTATTTTCTTGTTTAAATGGAAAATAAAACTAACTTGCATTTGCATCCGGCCTCCTCCTCTCCGTTACAAATACTCATTATTAAATGTATTATAATTTTACTGTAAGCATATTTAAAATATGGGGTTACACACATGAAGTAGTTTAAATGTTTAGATGTTACGTAAGTATATTTAAAATAGTTCCATTTTAGTACAGTTAAGAACACTAAGTAACACAATTTAAGTAAGATTTTGTACTATTTTTATACTGTAATTAAAGTATAATAAGCACAAAAAAGTTGTTTCATTTTATCACTCTTTAAAAATACTGATTAATAATAAAGTGGCTACAAGAACACTTTAGTGCACTATAGCATAATAATGCTTAGTATACTTTAATCTACTTTTCACTAGGGTATACAAATTTATAGCTATATTCTGATTGGCAGCTGGTGGATCTTAAACTACTTATAATCCTCCACCTTTAACTTGAGGATGCCCCACAGGTGCTCAAATGGGTTTAAGTACTGAAATATACTGTACTTGGTCAGTCAGTCACCTTTAGCTTTAAATGTAGGTTTCCTTTGTGAAAAGGAAGTATACTTAAGAGCATTAAAGTATATTCAAATAAGGTAAAGAGTACTAAAAGTGTATTGTCAATATAATATACTTTCGCTTTTTAAGCAATGTGCTTCAAATTATGTGTTGATAGAAAATATACAATATATAGTGGCATTAAATACTGCTTAAAATGCACTTTATTGCATTTTTTCCCAGTGTCATTTGGGTGCTTTAATATGCAAAGTAGTACATTTACAATATATTTTAAGTGTAAAAACGTGTTTACAAAAACATACTAATACCTAATCTTTAGGCCGTCATAAGTTGTTCCAAATAGTACATTTAGTATTAATTTAGGTTATTTTTTTAGGTAATTTTTATGTTTTTACGTTTAATTTTAAAAAGTATGTACTTTTCCATGTTAAGTATACTTTTAAAAAATATACTTAATTCGGTTTTCTTTTAGAAGGGTTTCTTAGTTATCCTGAACGTGTATTTGGGGGTAGTTACTGTATCATATTAGAAAATTGCCATGTGGCTCACTATGATCGGGATCGCCGGTTCGAATCCCATTCATGCAGCTTGCCATCAACTGTCAGAGCCCTGAGAGAGCACAATCGGCCTTGCTCTCTCTGGGTGGGTAGAGTAGATGGCGCTCTTTCCCCTCATCACTCCTAGGGTGATGTGGATCAGCACAAGGCTGCGTCTGTGAGCAGCTGTATTAGAACCGAGTCGCTGAGCGCTGTGATGCTACTCAGCAATGCTGCATCAGCAGCAGTTCAAAAAGAGGCGGAGTCTGACTTCACATGTATCGGAGGAGGCGAGTCTTTACACTCCTGGTGTTGTGGCATCACTAGTGATGGGGGATATACAGCTATATCAGTAGCAGCTGTTTATATATAGGAGAAAATTAGAAATAAATCCTTAAAAAAACTAAAGTAATTCAGCTCTCTATTGCCGAATCTGAACACATGGACTCAACTTTTTTTTGGTTGACATCCTGTATATATGTCTATATATATATATATATATATATATATATATATATATATATATATTTAACAATGTAATAAATAGAAATGTCCTGAAATACACTCATTGTAATTGCCTGCTGGTTTGGAGCCTATTTTTATTCTTTATTATTTATTTATTTATTGGTAACAGTCTGTAAAATATGTATGAGAGTTATTGGGAGTCGTTATTTGTTCTTTTTATAAATAGCTTTTCTATCCATCCAGCAGCAGTCGCCAGATCTGAGTCATTCTCCTCTAAACGTCTGAATGAGTCGAGTTGAGTTATTTCTGAGCTGAACAGAATAATGTTACAATGCTAACTAAGGAAGGACTGCTGATTTGCATATGTGCAAAGGTCAGAATGATGGTTTAATATTAATTAAATTATTCATGTAATACAAAAAGTACTTTTCTGAACTAACTTTGCATTTTTTAATGTATAGTTTTTTTTTTGTTTGTTTGTTTTACTATTATTATTTTTTTTTGTATGTATAGGACAGCAGTGTTGCTGTTTTACAAAATATAAAAGGTTTACACATTAAAACCAGAAAATAAAATGTGTATATTACTGTCACACCTTAGTTTCTGTATTTTCCCCAGCTTGTTTGTTTTCTTTGCCATGTTCTCTTTAAGCACATGGCCCTTTTTTTGTTTTCTTGTCTCTGCCCCAGCCCTGTCCTGTCATTATGGTTCCCACCTGTCTCGTTACCTTCCCTTGGTGAAAAAAATATATAGTTAATTGTACTTAAAATATATTGAGAAATGTCTAAATATGCTGTAAAAATACTAACAGATTTATGCACATAAAATATTTTAAAAGTACATTAATATTAGGCTTTCACCAAATGCTTGAAAGGAAACTTTGATCATACTTTTTAAACAGTACAATATAGTGTATTTAAAAAAGAGTACACAGTTGTTTAATGTAATTTAATATACTTCTAAAATAATTATTTCCAAATATACTTTTGTACATTTTTAGCAAAGTGTGTTAAAAACAGCTGTTACAGTAGCTCACTTAAAGTACAATGTATCATGTAACTTTTTTTATAGCAAGTAAATTAAATTACTACTACTACTACTACTAATTAAAAAAAATAAAGTACATTTGTAACACACTAAAAACATCTTTTCTTAGTAAATTTCTAATATACCTGGTGTATAATAAATAGTGATACAGTTGGAATGTAACTCATTATATGTATTATAATTTTACTGTAAGCATATTTAAAAAATGGGGTTACATACATGAAGTAGTTTACATTTTTAAATGTTACTTAAGTATATTTAAAATAGTTCTATTTACACTTTAAGTGATTAAAGTAAGAATTTTGTACTATTTTTATGCTGTAATTAAAGTATAATAAGTACAAAAAAAAAATGTTCCATTTTATTACTCTTTAAATATACTGATTAATAATAATGTGGCTACAAGAAAACACTTTAGTGCACTATAGCATAATAAGGCTTAGTATAATTTAATCTACTTTTTTTTTACTAGGAATCCCCTAGAAACAAGAAAAAGGCATGTACTAATTTTCTTAATTAATCACGGTTGTGGTTAATTTTGAGTGTAATGTGAAATAAATCAATCAGTGTGCCAGTTGTCATTCCCTTTAAGAGGCAGGTGAGATCTGACTTTGGAAATAGACCGTTGACGGGGTGTAAGATAGCAATAAACATCATGTCGCACCTTGTGAAAGGTGTACGATAGGTCCCATAGTCTTGTTACTCTTCCCTTGTTTGTTTTTCAATGTAAACGAGCAGGTTAGTTTTCTATGCTGAGAAGTGTTGAGAACGTACATGTAGCTGCGCCGTTATAATAGCAATCCACCAAAGTCAGAGTGATGTTCTGATTGGTTTATTTCATGTTACGCCCAAAATAAAACCACAGGCATGATTAATTAAGAGAATTAGTACATGCCTTTTGAACGTTTCAAGCCGCCCAAGGTGTACTTTACCTGTCATTACGATAGCAAAGACAGACTGACATACTGCTCTAAATCAAGCTGCAGGGTGATGTTCTCATCACAGTTGATGTCTCACCCATAGATCACTAAAATAGGGCCCTATCTTCTAAATCCAGCAGGATTATGATGAAATAATGATCTGTAGGAGTCCGACTATCATAATCTGCACCAGACTGATAAAAGAGCGAGAGATCTTGCGTCCGGCGACCCGTTAATGATATTGTTGTTGTATATTTATGAGAGATCATTACGCTTCTCCTGCAATTCCTTTGCCTTTTAATTGCCGCCATAAAACTCAGTCATTAGTCGTTTTGTCATGTGTGTGACGCACGCCGCGGTACACAAAGCCCTGTTGATGGCGTCCTCCCGCGCTTAGCGCTTTAACAATTACATGCAAATTCACCACATGCCGTCCTGATACCCGGCGACGCACGGCATGCTGGGGCTGATGGGTCGTTAAAGTGAAAGATCAGGAGCAAATCAGATTTCATTTATTTCATTTTCCATGATGATTTTCCATTATTTTCTAGGTTTTTTAAGGTCAGACTGATGGAATCAGATTGGATTTTATATTATTAGTCAGTTTTCTAGGCAGAGATTAAGCTTAGGTAGATTATATTTTTCCTTTCAGTGTAATAATCTCCATTTTAAATGCTGCACAGTCCATGACTTGGCTTAATCTTTGTCTTGTTAAGTTAAATAAGTTGAATTTACTTTAAAAATTTGAAGAAACCGGTTGCCCTAAAAAAGTAATGGGTAAAGAAAACATAGTAGTTATTACAACTAAAGGGGAAGTTGATTTAACTTTTATTTTTTTTATTTTTGTTATACTGTAAGACCGGATAAGTTGAGTTTACTTAACTTTTTTAAGGCAGCCGGTTTGCTCATTTTTTTAAGTAATGGGGAATAAAAACGTGAGTTAGCATAAATTAAAACATCAAGTTTTAATTACAACTAAAGAGGAAGTTGATTTATTTCTAAGGTAGCCCAGGGGGGGAATCACTATGATCACACTGATGGTGAGTGTTAGTCAGAAACTGTTGGACACACCCAGTATGCAAATAGATTGTGCCAGAAGCCAATGGGAAAGAAGCTGTTAATGGCAAAAGAGACTAAACTCAGTTATTATAATAAGTTGGTTCAACTCAAAGATCTCAGTTTGAATAGTACAGTATATGTGCCCACAAATCTGAGTTCAACTAACTCAAAATAGTTGTGTTTTATTGTTTAGAAATATCCAATTTTATGTAAAACATACTTTATAATGTATAATTTACAGATGCTGCTTCTACATTGTAAACCCACAATTAGTTTGAACTCAAACACATTAAGTCTGTTTTATGTAAAATTGCATATTTCTAAACAATACTCAACTATTATAAATGAGTTAAACATTTGTGGGCACATATACATTCAAACAGACCTTTGAGTTGAGTCAACTTATTATGATACCTAAGTTTAGTCTGTTGGGACAAACTATTTGCATACTGGGTGTGTTCTCCAGTTTCTGACCCTCACCATCAGTGTGTAGTCACTCCCCCCGGGGCTACCTTTGGTAAACATGATACCTTTTGGTAGATTATATCTTATGTTTAACTGTCTGGCCTCTAAATTCACCTTTCACCTCTAAATTCCAGGCTTACAGTGTGAATATTTATACAAAAGTATAAAAAAAAATTGAAGTAAAATGGAATTCAAAAGAAAACTAAGAAGAAATCAACCTATTTGTTTATTTATTTGGAACACAAGATACAAATAGATTTTTTGAGCAAATGAATTGGTATAAACAAGCACTGCCACTATGATCAGGAGATCGCTGATTCGAATCCCGGTCATGCAGCTTGTCATCAGCTGCCGGAGCCCTGAGAGAGCACAAGTGGTGGGTACAGTAGATGGCGTTCTCTCCCCTCATTCATCCTAAGGTGATGCAGATCAGCACTGGTAAACTGGTAGAAACTTAACAAACAAACTTTAAAAGTTAAACTAACTTCTCTTGTAGATCTTTGAGTTGATCCAACTCAAATATAATAACTGAGTTTAGTCTGTTTTGCCATTTACAGCTTCTTTTCCATTGGCTTCTGTCACAATCTATTTGCATACTGGGTGTGTCCAACAGTTTCTGATTAACACTCACCATCAGTGTGATCATAGTGATTCCCCCCCTGAGCTACCTTACAAATAAATCAACTTCCCCTTTAGTTGTAATTAAAACTTGATGTTTTAAGTTATGCTAACTCAAGTTTTCATTACTTAACTTTTTTAAGGCAGCCGGTGTCCTCAATTTTTTAAAGTAAATTCAACTAATCCAGGCAGGGTCGATCAGGGGTCACTAATAAGCGGACCACGGTCCAGGTCCGGACCCAGACGTTGTTCAATCCGGACCCAAACATATTCTGGCAGCAAAGGTTCAGCAAACCATATATTTCTCCATATATTGTATGATTTGTCATTTATGTAATTATTATCATAAAAGGCAAGCCTACAGCTAATATAAATAAAATTAAATAGAATAAATATAGCATTTTGATTCATATTACTAGACTTGATACGTTAAATTATTGAGGGTGTTTCCATTTTTTTGTATGATAAGTCAATAATGTAATTATTGTGACAGGCCTATTTAAAACAATAAATAGTATTTGTAACTGACAGAACTACTAGGGTTCTTCAGTATACAGGATATAGCACTGAATTAAAATTAAAAAATTAAAAATTAAAAATAACGACAGTCCATACTTTGGTCTGATGAAATTTTCTCTAACTGGACTGTACTGAATTCTAATCCAATACCCCTGGTGTAGATGTTTCCAAATGTACTTCCAGTACAGAGCTAGCATGGGCTATGCTACGCTATCTATGCTAAGCTATTCAATTCTATTTTTCCACCACATAAAAAAATTAAAAAACCTGAAGAAGCATCTTCTCCACTCATTATCCTCTAATAGTCCCCAGCACCTCCAGTATCACCCTGATTATGATCAGTTTGGTGATGGATGCAGCTGCTGGATGTACAGCTGCGGGTTTGTTCACACGGCTGGCAGCGGATGACAGGTTGAGAGCGCTGGAAACACGGCTGAGGAGGCTGAGGAGGAAAGCTGCTCTCCTGAAGCTTTGTGAAGTCTGAACCCCGCAGCCGTACAGCAGAACCATCATTAGCGGGTTGTCAGCGTCTTCAGCACTTAGCACTCACGCCGGTCAGCTCCGCCGCTCACTTCCTCGCCGGGCGGACAGATCTCGCACATCCTTAACTTTATGATCGCTCTCAGTCACAACACAATTACTCAGGAGCCGAGAGATCATGTGATTGATTATGTGATCACCGTGCAGAAAATGAGGATTACTGGATATATACTGTATATATTCACGATGATGATTTACAGTGTTTTAATGACAGGCTGCTGTTGCCTCTGTCCGCTCTTGCGCTGTCGTTCGTTTTAGAGTTAGAAATGTTTTGTGCATCTTATTTATATAAGAGTGCGGATCGTACTGGAAATGGGAGTGGGAGTTCTTCCTCCAATTTAAAGCTGGAAATAAACACACAGTTCAACAAAGTTCGTAGAGTTTGAGAAAAGTTTGAGACATTATGTTCCAAACACTTTCAGAAAGATTTGACCTTCCAATCAAACCTATATAATCGTTCAATAAAAAAAAAAAAACTTAAATGTCTACTATAATTTATTCAGTATTTACGATTAATTACTCAGTAATAACATTGTTATAACCTTGGTTTTACAATTATTCACATTCTGAAAACTTAAAAAAAAAAAAAACATTTTTAAGGCAACCAGTTTCAGTTTTTTTCTTTTAAAGTAAATTCAACTTATCCAGGCTTACAGTGTGAACATTTATTTAAAAAAAAAAAACATTTAAGTAAATTGTAATTAAAAAGAAAACTAAGTAGAAATAAACACTTTATTTACTTGGAACTCGAGTTAATAACTAGACATGTTGGGCAAATGAACTGATATTCTTTTATTTCTAATAACTCGTTTTTTAAGTTATTTTAACAAAAAGCTTGACACAAAATAATTTTTCTCTGCAGTAAAATAAGTTATTTACATTTTGAAAAGGGGTTTGTAGACGATACTACAGGACACTTAAAAAAATAAAGCGATTTTAAGAGGAATCAATCCCAAATTCCTACATTTTGAAATATACTGTAAATAAAAACTAGACAACACAATGACATGAAAGGTTTGGAGAATATTATTCAGGAAAATATTGATTTTAACTCAAAGTTCAGATATGAACTATTCAGTATCTACTATACAACTCTACAGGATGTACTATGAGTTATTCCATATCTAATATGAACAATTCTGTATCCACTATGAACTATTTAGTATCGACTATAAATTATTCAGTATGTACTCTGAGTTATTCCATATCTAATATGATTTATTCAGAATCTACTATGAATCATTCAGTCTATACTATAAATTATTTACTATCCAATATGAATTATTCAGTATTTACTATGAGCTATTCTATAACTTCCATGAACTATTTAGTATCCACTATGAATTATTCAGTATCTACTATGAATTATTCAGTATCTACTATGAACTATTTAGTAACTACTATTAACTATTAAGTATCCACTATGAATTATTCAGTATCCACTATGAACTATTCAGTATCTACTATGAATTATTCAGTATTTACTATGAGCTATTCTATAACTACTATAAACTATTCAGTATCCACTATGAATTATATAGTACCCACTATGAATTATTCAGTATCTACTATGAATTATTCAGTATCCAATATGAATTATTCAGTATTTACTATGAGCTATTCTATAACTTCCATGAACTATTTAGTATCCACTATGAATTATTTAGTATCCACTATGAATTGTTCAGTATCTACTATGAATTATTTCATATCTAATATGAACTATTCAGAATCTACTATGACTTATTCCAAATCTAATATGAATTATTCAGTATCCACTATGAACTATTTAGTAACTACTATTAACTATTAAGTATCCACTATGAACTTTTTTAGAATGCACTATGAACTATTCAGTATCTACTATGAATTATTCAGTATTTACTATGAGCTATTCTATAACTACTATAAACTATTCAGTATCCACTATGAATTATATAGTACCCACTATGAATTATTCAGTATCTACTATGAATTATTCAGTATCCATCATGAATTATTCAGTATCCACTGTGAACTCTTCAGTATCAACTATAAATTATTTACATCATTCACTAAAATGATTAAGTATTTCATATCTAATATAAATTGTTCAGAACCTACTATGAACGATTCACTATCTACTATTAATTTCTCAGCATCCACTTTCAATTATTCTACACTTATCATTCAGTATTTTATATTCAGTATATTATAAATTACGTGCTCTGTACCTGTGGTGAATTATTTAGTAATTTATGTTAATTACCAGTACAAACTATAAATTATTGAATATGTTTTATAAATTAAACTGACACTACTAAGAACAATTAAGCATCTATTTGAACCAAGTCTTGCAACTAAATTTTGCAACTCATTGTTAAGGCAATGTAAATAAATTGAACAAATCCAGGCTTGCTTATATAATATTTACTACACAAATTAAACTAAAAAGTAAGAAGAAATGAACATTTTTCTCTACGTGGATCTTAAAATACTAAGTAGAATTAGCAACAAAACTTGGGTCATTAATTTCAATACACAGCTCTGAAAAAAGTATATAATAATGAAAGACCACTTAAAAATGATGAGTTTCTTTGATTTGACCAAATTAAAAAAACTCTGGAATATAATCAAGAGGAAGATGGATGATCACAAGCCATCAAACCAAACTGTACTGCTTGATTTTTTGCAGCAGGAGTAAAGCAGCATAAAGTTATCCAAAAGCAGTGTGTAAGACTGGTGGAGGAGCATGAAAACTGTGATTAAAAACCAGAGATATTCCACCAAATATTGATTTCTGAATTCTTAAAACTTTATGAATATGAACTCTGCATCTTTTTTTGTTGTTGTTGTTGTTGTTGTTATTTCAGCCATTTCTCATTTTGTCTGTAGTTTATAGAATAAAGCAACAATGCTAATTTTACTCAAATATGCACCTATACGTAGCAAAATCAGAGAAACCGATTCAGAAACTTAAGTGCTCTCTTAATCTTTTAATTTTCTGAAATATTGATATTTTGTCTCATATTCATTTTTAAAAGAGAAACCCACATGTTTTAAGTTCACAGCAGAAATAAATGGATTTGATCTCACTGTTTCTATTCTTTTGGAGGGACTGTAACTCTGTAATTCTGAGCTTTTAAGGGTTTAAACTTTTCAGTGAGACTAAGAGAAGGACAGGACAGGCAGCTGCTGTCTGGTCCAGCAGTGCAGAACAGTCTAAAGTGCAGAAGAGCCGTTTGGAGACGAGCCTAAAAGGACAGTGATCTGAATTCAGCACCACGGACAGCGTCTCGTCCTCTCCTGCGCTTCGTTTCAGTCGCCTCTGCTCTTCCTGAGTCCTGCGTGAGCCGGGATTACGTCCTGAAGCTCAGTGAAGTGTCTGACGGAAGCCGTCTCAAGGCCGGCGCTTCAGAGCCGCTGCTTTTATACAGATACAGCTTTACAGAAACGCTCATCAGCGCAGGATCAGCCGGAACCCATTCAGAACACTGGAGCCGGAGATGTTGCTGGGGAACAGAAAAGCATTCAGGACCTCCAGATTCATTATTCCTGACCCAGAGTTCAATGAAGACGAGCAGCAGAGTCGTGTACAGAGCTTTAAAAAAGATTTAAAACGCTCAACGTTAAACCTGCACCAATTTATTTTATTAAACTGTAAGCTTGTATAAGTTTAATTTACTTTAAAAAAAATATATATAGCAAACTGGTTGCCTTAAAAAAAGTTCAGTAATTGGGGATAAAAGAACTTGAGTTAACATTAATTAAAATATCAAATTAATACAATTAAAGGGGATTTTTTTTTACATTTTTGTTATATCAATTTATTTGCCCAAAAAATCTATTTAGTATCTTGTGTTCAAAAAAATATAAATATGTTGATCTTACTTTTCTTTTGAATTCCATTTTAATGAAATATGTATTTGATAAATAGTCACACTAAAAGCCAGGAAAACATGCATTTAGAAGCCAGACAGTTAATCATAATTTTTTTTTTCATTTAAATAAAAATTTTCCAATTTTTTAAAATTCTAATTCAAATAAAAATCATTTGTTAATTTTTAATTGTATTTTTTATGAAACTATGAAACTTTTATCTTCCTACTTTTTTTCGTACGTATCCTACTTTCATATATATCCCTCTCCTCAAACCTCAATCAATCTTTTTCTCTCTTTCACTCTTTTTTTCCTTCCTTCCATTTCTGTCATAGTTTCTCTAGTCCAACTCTTTATTGCTTTTTTACTTTATCACTCCTTTATCTTTTCTTCTCTCTCTCTTTGTTCCTTTCTATTTTTAGAGTGTACTCTTATTCTTTATTCTTTTGTCTTTTTATCTCCTGACTCATCTCTCTCTTATTATCTCTTTTAATTTATCCCTCTCTTTTTTTGCTTATCTCTAAGTCTCTCTCTCTCTCTCTCTCTCTCTCTCTCTACCACTCTGTATTACTTCTTCATATTCATCACTCACTTCATCTTTTCTTCTTTCTCTTTTCAGTTCACTCTCTCGTTTTCTATTCCTCTATTTTTACCATCCTTCACGCTTTACTTCTTCTTCATCTTCAACAGTCTTTTATATTTTTATCTCCTGCCTCCTCTCTCTTTATTTCTCTTTCAATTAATCTCTATCTCACTCTCTCTTTCTATTCATCTTTCTTTAGCACTGTTTATTTATTCTTTTCTTTCTTAATTCATTTCTTTTCTGCTTCCTTTCTCTCTCTTTTTATATATTTTTTATCTCCTGTCTGTCTCCCTCTCACTTTCAATTCATCTCTCTGTCTTTGTTTATCTCTTTCAGTTCATCCCTATCTCTCTTTCTCTCTATCTCTCACACACTCCCTCTCACACTGTATGTATATATATCTCTTTCTCTCTCTTTTCTTTTCTTTCTCTCTGTCACCCCCTATCTCTCTTTATCTCTTTTAATTTGTCTCTCTCATTCTGTTTATCTGTTTCAAGTCATCACTCTCTTTTTCTTCCTTTCTTTCTCTTTCTCTCTTTCTTTATCACTTTTAAGTCATCTCTCTCTCTCTCTCTGTATTCCTTCCTTACCTTCATCACTCCATTATCTTTTCTTCTTTTTCTTTTTAGTCCATTTTACCACTCTATTTTATATATATATATATATATGTATATATTCAATTAATTTATCTCTATGACTTTGTTTCTCTTTCAAGTCATCCCTCTCTCTCTCTCTATCTCACACACTCCCTCTCTCACTCTTTCTCTCACGCTCTTTTTCTCTGTATCTTTTCTCTTTGTTTATCTCTTTCAAGTCATCCCTCTCTTTCTTTTTCTCTCTCTCCCCCTCTCTCTTTTTATCTCTTTCAAGTTGTCCCTCTCTCTCTCTTTCTCTCTCTTTTTTTTCTTTCTTTTTCTCTCTGTCTCCCCTATCTCTCTTTATCTCTTTCAATGTGTCTCTCTCTCTCTCTGTTTATCTCTTTCAACTCATAACTCTCTTTTGCTTCCTTTCTTTCTCTTTCTCTTTCTCTCTCTGTATTCCTTCCTTACCTTCATCACTCCATTATCTTTTCTTCTTTTTCTTTTTAGTCCATTCTACCACTCTATTTTATATTTTTTTATCTCCTGCCCCCCTTTCTCTCTTTATCTCTTTCAATTCATTTCTCTCTATGTCTTTGTTTATCTCTTTCATGTCATCTTCGTTCCTCCCTTTTTCCCATCTTTTCTTCTTTTTTTTTCACACTGTTTAATATGTTTTAGCTACTGCTCTCTCCCTCCCTTTATCTCTCTTTTTCTCTTTATCTCTTTCAATTCATCCTTCTCCCTCTTTCTCTCTCTTTTTCCCTCTCTCTCTCTCTGTTTCTCTCGCGCTCTTTTTCTCTGTATGTATCTCTCTCTCTCACTCATCCCTCCCTTCCTTCCTCCTTCATCCCATCACCATCACCACCACCCTCCCCAATCCCTAAACCGCATTCTCGGCACCTCCCTCTCTCTCTCTCTCTCTCTCTCTCTCAGCTCTCGCGCGCTCCTCTCTCTCTCTCTCTCTCTCTCTCTCTCTCAGCCTCAGCTCTCGCGCGCGCTCTAACCCTCCCGTGTGCGCTCGTGTTCTCTCTCTCTCAGCTCTCGCGCGCTCCTCTCTCTCTTTCTCTCTCTCTCTCTCTCTCTCTCTGAACTACAGTGTGTCTATCGGTGGGGAGGTAGAGAGTGCGCGCGCGCTGTGCCGTGCAGTCTGCTGTGTGTTTTTCCCGGGCTTGGATATCTCTCTTCCTTTCTTCTTTTCTCTCTTTCTCTCACGTGCATCCCTCCGTCCATCCCTCCGCCGTCGTCGTTTTCTTCTCGTGCAGCTCCTGCGCTTTTTCTCTCTCTCTCTCCTGCTCGATGCTGCCCATCTCCTCTCGCGCTCGAGCATGAGCTGGGCTGCCCGTGCTTCTGCAGTCCAGCAGCCGCGCGAGCCCTGGATGCGCCTCCTCTCGGCCACCAACGCAGCACAGCAGCGGGCAGCGCGTGCCCAGCCCACGGGAGGGAACCGGTTTTAGGTGAGTTCTGGGTTTGTTTGCTCGGTTGTTTGCTGGGTTTTGGGTGCAGAAAGAGCTTTTTCTAAGGCGCGTGCGGCTCTACTGGATTTACTCCGGGGTTTGGTGCTGAAGCTGATGATGCTGGTCCTGATGTTGCTGATGCTGATGCGTCCGGTGTGCACCTTCAGTGCACTGTTCTTGTGTGTCCCAGGCTGGGGGTCTAGCGCGTGCTGATGTATAAATATATACATCCACTTATTAAACTGGCAAAATAATACCCAATTTACAAATGCATCGCAAATAATGCAAAATAGCATCATGCAAAAAAAGAAGAAGAAAAGCATCATTTTTTAGATCGTTTCTGAGATGCATGGACTTTTTTCCATAGTTAATAATATGCACATTTTGCTTGAAGAAATGTAGCATATATCTCGCTAAACAGTGCAAATTTTGCATAATTTTGAGTCAATTCTTTAGAAGCATGCAATTTATTTCACAGTGAGACCTTTATTGGCACAATTGCTTAGCTTGCAAAATAAAGCTCATTTTGTGTCATTTTAAAGCTAATTCTCCAAATGCATGGATTCTTTTTTACAGTAGGATCTTTATAGTCCATAAGCAATGTTAATATGTACCTATAGCTCGAACATCGTGTTCATAGCTTGCAAAATAAAGCTCATTTTGTGTAATGTTTGAGCTATATCTTTAGATGCATGCACTTTTTAAACAGTAAGACCTTCACACCCCATAGCCGAGGTTAATAGACACAATTGGCTTGAAGAAAAGGTACATAGCTTGCAAAATAAGCCTAATTTTAAGTCATTTTTTAAATGATAATTATTCAGTTGCACCTTTACAGTCCATAAGCAACATTAAAATGCACCTATAGCTCGAAGAACATGTTCGTGTTTTGCAAAAAAGACAAATTTTGTGTCATTTTTGACTTAATTCTTTAGAACCATAGACTTCTTTTTACAGTAGGATCTATATAGCCAGTAAGCAATGTTAATATGTACCTATAGCTTGAATAAAGTGTTCATTTCTTGCTGAATAAATAACAATTTGTGTCATTTTTTAAGCTAATTATTCAGATGCATTGACTTTTCGAACCGTAAGACCTTCACAGTCCATGAGCAACATTAAAATGCACCCATAGCTCGAAGAACGTGTTCATATCTTGCAAAAAAGACAATTTTTGAGTCATTTTTGACTTAATTCTTTAGAAGCATAGACTTCTTTTTACTGTAGGATCTATATAGTCTTTAATCAACGTTAATAAGCACATTTGGCTTAAAGATCATGCCCATATCTTGCAAAATAATGGATATTCTGGTTAAATCTCAAGCTACTTTGTATTATAAATCACATTTTCTTCTTATGAGCTTCTTTATAGTCTATAATTAACGTAGATATGATTGTCCGGAGGCTTGAAACCACTTCTGTGCAGTCACAGCACCGTCAGCTCTTGCACAGTACAGCACATTTCCCAGGCTTCAGAATGAGCTATTTCTTCCGAGACATGGAGTTAGTCAATAGCAGGAGCTTCATAGCCCGTAAGCAATGATAATGTGCCAATTTGTGTTGAGGAATGTGCCCATTTCTTGCAATAAAAAGCAGATTTTGTATCATTTTTGAGCTAATTCTTTAGATTCATGGGCTTATTTCACAGTCTGTGTTCATGGCGGTGTTTAAGCACACCTTTACGCTGAAAAATAAGCCGATTTCTTGTAAAATAAACCATATTTAGCTGATTTGTGGTCCATAGTCAATGGAAATATGCACTATATGCACTATTTTGCCGGCTTAAACCACTTTTTTGTCTAAAGATTGCATAATAAAGCACATGTTGGTTGAGCTAGTAATTTTTTAGCTAATATTTCACATGCATTGACTCTTTTTAATGCTTTAACCTTCAAATTCTGTCATAGGCCAGTGTTTAGATGGGGAAATAAGGGAAATAATGCAAAATTACAACTTAAAATGTGCTATTTTTTTCAAATGCATGCATCTTTTTGATGCTACGTGCTTGATTTTATATTAGTACCAGTTTATATTACTTTTAGAAGGTTTTAAACAGTTTTTGCCAAAAAAACAAAGCACTCTTTTGATGATTATTCTCATGCATATGGCTTTTTTTTAAATGCTATAACCTTCGTAATCTGTAATCAATACAATTGCACACCTTTAGACTCAAGTGCATGCTCATATATTGCAAAATAAAGCACATTCTGACTCATAAATGAGCTATTTTGTAATTAAATGCAGACATATCCATAAATATGTCATATTATCACCCTATAAAAGTCCATAATCAATGTGAATATGCCCTTTTAGCCGGCATTTTCCATTGTACAGAGGCTTAAATCCCCTTCTGTGCAGCCACAGCACCTTCAGCTTGCACAGTAAAGCACATTTTGGCTCCTGAATTAGCTATTTTTTCACATGCATGGACATTTTTCACAGTAGGACCAACATAGTCCATAGCCAATGCCAAAACACACCTTTGGCTTGAAGAACAAGGACATAGCTAGCACATTAAAGCACATTGTGACTTATAATGACTCGTTTATATGAACTATTTTGCATTAAAATGCTGAGATATTTCTTTGTTTCATCGTTAAAATCCATAACCAATGTACATACATGCTTTTAGCTTCAAGGGCATGCATATATCTTTATATCTTACAGAATAATGCCATTTTTTGACTTATAAAGTTGCAGTTTGTTAGTTTAACCCTTTTATAGTCACTAGGAAGTGTAAAATAAAGCATTTCCTGCCTTCTGAATAAGCTATTTTGTATTAAAACGCAAAATAATGCTACATTGCATCTGTATTCGTGCATTTAAAACTTTTCTGGGTTTAAAAATGTGTCTTTAATGCTGAATAATGCATAATTACAGTCTAATTTCGTTAAATGCACTGAGTAACGTTGGTGCAGCATGGTTGTTTTTTAATTTGCAATAATCTCCAGTAGTTTTAACACTAAAAGCAAGTGTAAATATGTCCTTTTATCTTTTTTGAACTACCAAGATTATTTTAGTTTTAAATGCATGCAGCCACCACTTTCATTTAGTTTTGTGCAGCAGGCCAGTGTTTAGATTGGACATCTAAAGAAGGGAAATAATAAAATAAAATTATGACCTAAAATTAGCTTTTTTTTTCAAATGCATGCATCTTTTTGGTGCAACGTGCTTGATTTTATATTAGCACTAGTTTTAGTAGGTTTTAAGCAGTTTATGATGGAAAATAAGCAAAAACAATGCACTCTTTTGATGATTATTCACATGCATATGGCTGATTATGTGCAGGTGCTTTCATCACAAAGCCTTCAAAGTGGATTGCATGCACATTTGCTAGTTTGCTTGCATAACCACTGGTAATATGCAGCTTTAGGTTTTAAATGCATGCCTAAATCCTGCCGAAAAATGCATTTTTTTGTAGATGCATGGACTTTTTTTCATAGAAGGACAGTCATAGCATTAATATACGCCTTTGGTTTGACATGCATGCTTATATCTTGCAGAATAATGCAGATTTTGGCTCATTTTTAGGTTTTAAGTGTAGATGCATGGATTTTATTTCATAGAAGGACAGTCATAGCATTAATACAAACCTTCGTCTTAACATGCAAGCCTATATCTTGCAAAATAATGCAGATTTTGGTCATTTCTGAGCTCATTTTTGTAGATGCATTGACTTTTTTCACTGTATGACCATCACAGTGTTAATATACATATATAGTTATCTTGCACCAATGCACCAATATGTTGCAAAATATTGCATGTTTTGGAAATGTTTTGTTGTGCTAATTCTTGAGATGCATGGACTACTTTCATAAAATGACCATAATAGAGTGCTATTGTGCATTATTTGGCTTGACAGACATGCATAATTAATGTACATGTGTTAAGAACATGCTCACTTCTTGCAAAATAATGCAGATCATTTTAGATGAATGGACTTCCAGTCTTATGGACTTATATTTCTTATAGTAGGACCTATTTCTTGCAAAATACAAAACATTTTCCCTCATTTTGGACGTTATGTTTTTTAAACGCATGGACTTTCTTCACAGTACGACCTTCGCCGTGTTAAAGAACATGCCTGTATCATGCAAAATACTCAAAATAATTCCTATTTTCACTTATAAACAAGCTATTATGAGCTTATGAGTTTTTCAGAGCTTTTTTTGCAGATTTATTGCAAAACTAATGCATGCACCTAATCAAAAATGGTGATCAAAAGCTATGTAAAGGTTCTGAACATGAGTATGGTCGTGAAAAACATGTGCAAATGCAGACAGAGCTGCAAATAACAGGATCGCAACCCCACTGCCGGTGTGCTCGCCTGCTGAAGGATGCACCGGATGTACTGGAGGCGACCTGCAGGGGGAGCTGGTGCACTTTTCCCTCAGATTGCACTTTGAAGGCTGCTGTAATTGAGCGCTGGTGATGGACGCGAGCCGCTGAGTGTGTGGGTTCTGCACAAGTGTCCAAGGCTGCTGTTCTATAGGATAAAGCATCTTCTGTAGGATGGGATTAGAGCCTGGCCAGAAGTTCTTGGACAGTTTCTGGTCCAGTTGAGGTCACGGATGTTAAAAGGAAGCTTTAATGGTCACAACAACCATGTTAAAGCTGTAAAAACAACGTTTACTTTACACTTCTGTGCTTCTGGGCTTTATACTGGATGTTGGAACAAACATTGCTGTGAGGATTTGATTGCATTCACCAACACAAAAGGTTATAAAAGACTATTAAATGGAGCTCCATCACTCTAAAGAACTTTATAGGTTGTAAGGACTGTGAAGGACCTGCTCACCCAGGGAGTTTGGAAGAAAATATCTGGTTTTGATGTTGTATGATTAGTTTTGGGACTTCAACTAAAGCTTTGACTTCTTGATAGCAATGTTTTGGAACATTGATTTGATTGTATTCATCCACATGATAGTAGTTGTGAGGTCTGGAAGGTATTGGATGGAGTTCCATCACTTCATCACTACAACTTCATAGGGAGTTAGTCAACAAATCCACTACAAAAGCCACTTTTACTCTATGATTCTGTGTTTTTAGGATTTATGCTGGATGTTGGAACATTGCCGTGAGGATTTGATTGTATTCACCAACACAAAAGGCTGAGTATTGGATGGAGCTCCATCACTCCAGAGAACTTCATAGGCTGTGAAGTCTGTGAAGAACCTGCTCGCCCAGGGAGTTAAAAGGTGTTGGATGGAGCTCCATCACTGCAGAGAACTTCATTGTGAGCTGGTCAACAATCCATTACAAAAGCAGCCTTTACTCTATGCTTCTGTGCTTCTAAGGTTTAGGATAGATGTTGAAACATTGCTGTGAGGATTTGATTGCATTTACCAACACAAAAGGTTGAGTACTGAATGAAGCTCCATCATTTTAAAGAACTCTATAGGCTTTAAAATACTGTGAAGAACCTGTCTTGGAACATTGATTTGATTGCATTCAGCCACATGATCGTATTTGTGAGGTCTGCTACTGGTGTTGGATGGGAAGCTTTGCTAATCGATTGGTCTGGAAGGTGTTGGATGGAGCTCCATTACTCTAAAGAACTTTACAAGGAGTTAGTCCACAACCCCCGATACAAAAGCAGCCTTTACACTACTCTACTGGGCTTCTTAGATTTAGGATAGATGTTGGAACATTGCTGTGAGGATTTGATTGCATTCACCAACACAAAAGGTTGAGTATTGGATGGAGCTCCATCACCCTAGAGAACTCTATAGGCTGTAAGGACTTTGAAGAACATTGGAACATTGATTTGATTGCATTCAGCCACATTATCGTATTTGTGAGATCTACTAGTGATGTTGGATGATCAGCTTTGCTAATCGATTGGTCTGGAAGGTGTTGGATGGAGCTCCATTACTCTAAAGAACTTCATGTGATATAAAGACTGTGAAAAACCTGCTCACCCGCTTGGGAATAAGAACATTATTAGGGACTTTGACACTTGGGCACTTCTACGGTTCATGCTGGGTTTTTGGAACATAAGATTTTATAGTCAATAGGAAGTGTAAAATAAAGCATTTCCTGCCTTCTGAATAAGCAATTTTGTATTAAAACGCAAAATAATGCTACATTGCATCTGTATTCGTGCATTTAAAACTTTTCTAGGTTTAAAAATGTGTCTTTAATGCTGATTAATGCTAAATTATAGTCTAATTTTGTTGAATGCATTGAGTAACTTTGGTGCAGCATGGTTGGTTTTTAATTAGCATACATCTACAGTATTTAGTTTTAACACTAAAATAAAGTGTAAATATGTTCTTTTTATTTTTTTGAACTACCAAGATTATTTCAGTTTTAAATGCATGCAGCCACCACTTTCTTGCAGTTTTGTGCAGCAGGCCAGTGTTTAGATTGGACTTCTAAAGAAGGGAAATAATGCAAAATTAGGACTTAAAATTCGATACTTTTTTCAACTTTTTTACTTTTTTTTGATGCAACATGCTTGATTCTATATTAGCACCAGATCTGGTTTTGATGATGTGTGATTGGTTTTGGGACTTTAACAAAGCTTTGACTCCTCCCTGAGCTTCTAGGTTTCATGAGAGCAATGTATTGGTGCATTGATTTGATTGCATTCAGCCACATGATAGTATTTGTGAGGTCTGGAAATTGTTGAATGGAGCTCCACCACTCTAGAGAATTTAATAGTGGGTTAGTCAACAAATCTGTTGTAAAAGCAGCCTTTACTGTACACTTCTGTGCTTCTGGGCTTTATGCTGGATGTTGGTGTAATTAAATTGCTGTAAGGATTTGATTGCATCCACCAACACAAAAGGTTGAGTATTGGATGGAGCTCCATCTCTCTAGAGAACTTTATAAGTGGTAAAGACTGTGAAGGACCTGCTCGCCCAGGGAGTTTGGAACAAAAGGTCTGGTTTTGATGTTGTATGAATAGTTCTGAGCTTCGGGGCTTTATGCTGGATGTTGGAACAAACATTGCTGTGAGGATTTGATTGCATTCACCAACACAAAAGGTTGAGTATTGGATGGAGCTCCATCACTCTAGAGAACTTTATAGGCTGTAAAAATATTAAAACATTGATTTGATTGCATTCAGGCACATGATTGTATTCGTGAGGTCTACTACTGATGTTGGACGATAAGCGATAAATGATATTGTTGGCATTTTTAGACCACTAATTTGCCACTATTTAAATAACTATCATAACAAAGACAAAAAGAGACAAAAAAACGTTCCATTCCTGTTCACACACCTAATTTTGGAACCTGAAAAGTTCCCTGCTTGAACCAAAGTAGGTTAAAGTAGGTTCTTCAGTGTATATAAACACATTATGAAGTGCCGAGGCAGGAGAACCATGGGTCTGCCCTGCACCATGACATGCAGCCCCAGTCTGTCCCAGCTGGCACGCGTTGAACCTGAATAAAGACCCTGAACAACCTGAACCTAAGGCTCTAGTTAAGCTACTTGCGGTCGCTCTGGGCCGTTACTATGTTTCTTTAAGTTAGTTTTGGGTGTTGATGGAGGGCGTTTTTCCTAATAAAGGTATGTTTTGAGTGAATTCGCTTCCTGAATCTCCCACAGTCACAATATATGTACGTGCATTTTGTAAGTGCAAACACAATAGACGATATCACGTTATTAAAATTGAATGATAAGTCGATAATGTGTGTTGGATGGAGCTCCATCACTCCAGAGAACTTCATAGGGAGTTAGTCAACAAATCCATTACAAAACCAGCCTTTACTTTACACTTCTGTGTTTCTGGGCTTTTTAGCTGGAGGTTAAAACATTGCTGTGAGGATTTGATTGCATTCAGCCACGTGATATCCTACTACTTATGTTGGATGATAACCTTTGCTAATCAATTCTTTTGGAAGGTGTTAAATGGAGCTCCATTACTCTAGAGAATTTCATAGGGAGTTAGTCAGCAAATCCATTACAAAAGCAGCCTTTACTCGACTCTTCTGTGTTTCTAAGGTTTAGGATAGATGTTGGAACATTGCTGGGAGGATTTGATTGCATTTACCAACACAGAAGGTTGAGTGTTGGATGGAGCTCCATCACTCCAGATAACTTTATAAGCGATAAAGACTGTGAAGAACCTGTTGCCCAGGGAGTTTGACAGTTGGGCACTTCTAGGGTTAATGCTGTATTTTTTATTTTTTTTTGGAACATAATGTCTGGGTTTTGATGTTATTAGGGCTGAAACTAAAAAAAGCAAACACTACAGCGGAAAAATATAAATGTAATCCACAAGATGCATTGCTTTTTCTCAATAACATGCAGAATATATGCCAAAATGAAATGCAAAACCACTATTACATTACATTTCAATGCACTTCATCTTTTTATTGAAGAACAATCCACAAGTATTTACATTTTGTTCAAAACCAAATGCTGAATTTGTGTCAGAATTGCAGCCACCTCAACTGCACAGGATTACAGTTCATCTAGGAGCACTGCGGAATTTGTCCCACTATTGAAATTGTGGTGCGGGGCTTAGAAACCAGTCAGAAGCACGATTCTGACACGAATTTAGCGTTTGGTTACTGTGAAGATTTGATTGCATTTAGCCACACAGTAGCTTTATAGTGGTAAATTCTGATTTTTTTTCAGCATTTGATTGCATACAGCCATTCAAGAGCTTGAATGAGGTCTGTTTTTAATTTTAATATATACTCCAATCCAGCTAAGATCAAGGACATAAAGAGTGGAATTTATTTATCACTGTTACAACTGTAGGAAAAGCTTTTACTCTACACTTTGCACTTCTAAGGTTTATGATAGATGTTGGGAAATTGCTGTGAGGATTGGTTGCATTCAGACACAAAAGGATTTTGGCTTAATACATTTCGAACCACTCTAGGTGGAGTATCAAAGGCTTAAAACAGATTTTTAATTCTTCTCAACAACCCTTGTTATGACTTCTGCATGTTTATGGTTTATGCTAGATGTTTGAACATTGCTGTGAGAATTTGATTGCATTCAACCACACAATAGCTTCTCTAAGGAAGTCCATTCAGCACCACTGTGAGGTCAATGACATAAGTAGGGAGTTTTAATGTTCTCAACAACCCTGTTATGGCTGTAGGAAGAACCTACACTCTACTGTTCTGTGTATCTATGGTTTATACTAGATGTTGGAACATTGCTGTGGGAATTTGATTGTATTCCATCACAGAGTTGCATGGGCAAAGCCTAGTTTTAATGATGGTGAACGTTTGCTGGCTCAACTGAAATCAAGGATGTTAATATGGAGCTTTAATATTCTCAACAACCCTAGAAAAAGCAATAACCTGACTCTTATGCACTTCTAGGGCTGTATGTTTGAACATTGTTGTGAATAATTGATTGTATTCAGCCACATAGGAGCTTTAACAAGGTCTGTTCTGACGATGAATTCATATATAGTTTTATTGCTGTTGAAGCTGTGGAAAGAAGAACATTTACTCTGATTTTCTGATGGTTTCTAAAGTTTTATGCCAAATGTAGGGACATTGCTGTGAGTATTTGATTGCATTGAACCATAAAAAACCTTGAGTGAGGTCTGGTTATGATGATGGTGGATCTTTTTTGGTCTAACTAAGATCAAAGTCATTATGTTGGGATGTTTTTAGGTTCTTTCTGTGAAAATAAGAACCTTTACTCCACAATTCTGTGCTCCAATGGATTTAACTGGTTGTTGGAACATTGCTGTGACTAATTGATTGCATTTGGACACACAAGAGCTTTAGATTCATAAATTTTGAACCACATTTAGGTTATACAGAACATGTTTCATTAGATTAAGGATGTCAATATGGAGTTTTACGGCTGCAGGAAGAACATTTACTCTACTTTTCTGATGGTTTCTGAGGTTTATGCTGGTTTTTGGGACATTGCTGTGAAGATTTGATTGCATTGAGCCAGTTAAGACCTTGAGTGAGATCTGGTTATGAGGATGGTGGACACTTACTGGTCCAATTGAGATTGGGAAAAACCCAATCTAGAGAGAAAAAACCTTCTAAACTTTCAATGGAAGTCAATGTAAAATCAGTTTATTTCAGTAATTCAGTATATAAAAAGTTACTTTATTTAAAAAAAATCTGTTATAAATGTATAACTCATGTATTATATAGATGTATTAAACACACAGATTGATCTATTTTAAGCATTTATTTTTTTATTGTTGATGATTATGAAGCTTACAGCCAATAAAAACCCAAAAATCAGTATCTCCAAAAAAATTAATATTATGTGGGCAGTGTGCTAAGTTCTGCTGGAAAATGAAATCTGCATCTCTATAAGATTGGACTGTATCAGAGGGAAGCATAAAGTGCTTAAGCAAGATTTTGTGGGAAAACAAAACTGCACTGACATCAGCAGACGACAGATATGACTCTCCAAACCATCACTGATTGGTGGAAACTTCACACTAGACCTCGAGCAGTTTGGACTGTGTGTCTCTCCACTCTTCCTCCAGACTCTGATCCCTTGATTTACTTTAAATGAAATAAGTAAAATGTACTGATGATCAGTGATGGTTTGGAGAGACATGTCATCTGCTGGTGTTGATCCACTGTGTTTTATTATCAAGAGCAAGAACTTTTTATAAACCAATGTATCACAGTATCTCCTGCTCATTTAATGATACCGTCACTGTGCTCCGGTTAGCTGCAGTAAATTTCTCTGAGGAGGTTCAAGGTTTTGGTTTGTTGACCTTCAGGCTGGAGACACTGGTCTTCAAGGTCACGAGTAAACAATGCTGAACTTCTGGATCTCACCTTGGACACAACAGGGTCTAACACTGAGCAAGGAACACTGATTTCACTGGTAACAAACAGAATGAGACAGAATTAAATAACAATACTGTATTTTCAGGGTATTAGGCACATTAAAAATCCTTTAATTTTCCCCAAAAATTCAACAGTGCGCCTTGTGTAAGAATTTTACCAGTCAGGTATTAAGGAGCAGTAAAGCCACTCCACTGAAGTACAGATTTATAAGCATTAGCATTAGCCACTAAGCGCAGTGCTAGCTCTTTTGCCGTTCAGAGGTGAGTATATAGGAGTGTAGTCTGTTCTGTGTTTGCTCTGTTAAAACAAGCTATGTGGAATGAACCGCTAGCTGATAGCGCCCTGGGTTCCTCAGTCTAGCTCTATCGGGTGGCATTTACGTTCCACTAGCACTACGGTTAGCGGCTAATGCTAATGCTGCTGCACCCAGCCTTAGTGCTGGAGAAACTTCACTGAAAACTCACTCTTAATATTGGAAATCTAAGCTTAGTCCAGACTATGGTCCCTTGATTTCCTTTAAATGAAATTTATTATAAATTAAATTAAAATTTACTGATGATCAGTGATTGTGTATTTGGAGAGACATGTCTGTCATCTGCTAGTGTTGATCCACTATGTTCTTTTTCTTTCAATATCTTTACTTTCTTTACTTTTTCCTCGATGTTCTCATACTTATAACTTATATCTTCTATCGCTTCTATACTTTTTACTCATTCCTCTCCCATCTCTCCATCTCTCTCGCTCTCTCTCTCCGGGCCGGGTTTGTTCTGGGAGCTGGGTCCGGTCTGGTTCGGAATATAAACGAGAGGTCTGCTTTGGCAGAGCGAATAATAAGCACTGTCTTCCACTGGCAGGAGGCGGCGGAGCGTTCTGATTGGTGGAGGCATGAAAGGGATACTGGTGCAGCTGGAGGACTTGGCGTTCTGGCTCTGATGGAAATTGGTCCGTTGGTGGTCTCTGTGGGTAGCCTGTTAGTCTGTGTGTGAGTGTGAGTGTGTTTTATCCAGGGTTCAAAAAGACGGGTTTGGATCGGTGCCACTGAAGAACCACTGTTGGTTCTTTAATGAACCGTCCAATTAGTGATCTTCATCATCTTCATTTTCATCATCAATATCATCATCAGCTTAGTCCAGTTCATAATCACAGTGGAGATAAGTCAAGCTAGAGATTGGACCGTAATTAATAACCTTTTCTGGTGAGAGTTGAGATGGAGTCTGGCTGTGAAGATTCAGAGAAACTCCATGTAAGAAAAAAGTTCTGTTCTTAAACTATCGAACTTGCTATTTATAGGTTTACTTTTGAGTAAAATGAACAGTGTTGTTTTATTCTTTAACCTCTTAAGACCCTGTGTCCTCATATGTGGATGTTACATTCTGCCTCTGTGATACTTAATTTTTTAAAACATTGACCCTTTGGCATCATATGGAGACACTGCCTATACCAGGGGTGTCCAAACTACGGAGGTATTTTAGAAATAGAATGAAAGTTGGCCCGCTGTTAAGCAGGTTTTTATAATGTGAGATTCAAAGTTTGAACGCTAGGTGTCAGAAACAGGCCAAAGAGTCTAAAAGCGGAGAGAATGCGCATTTCTAGTGCAGAAAAACAGGCCAAAGAGTCTAAAAGCGGAGAGAGTGCGCATTTCTAGTGCAGAAAAACGGGCCAAAGAGTCTAAAAGCGGAGAGAGTGCGCATTTCTAGCGCAGAAAAACGGGCCAAAGAGTCTAAAAGCGGAGAGAGTGTGCATTTCTAGTGCAGAAAAACGGGGCAAAGAGTCTAAAAGCGGAGAGAGTGTGCATTTCTAGCGCAGAAAAACGGGCCAAACAGTCTAAAAGCGGAGAGAGTGCGCATTTCTAGTGCAGAAAAACGGGCCAAAGAGTCTAAAAGCGGAGAGAGTGAGCATTTCTAGCGCAGAAAAACAGGCCAAACAGTCTAAAAGCAGAGAGGGTGCGCATTTCTGGCGCAGAAAAACGGACCAAAGAGTCTAAAAGTTGCTGTAATTAAGGAGTTTAATATTAAGAGACATCATGAAATTAAACATCAATTTGAAAAATCTTAGTTTACACAACACTCTCAAAGATAAATATAGTAAGTCAAGTAAAATGGTGTGTAAATGAAAATAATCAGGAAAATGTATTATTTAAAGTGGTATATTTCATTATTTTATTACAGAGTCTGTGGCCCGTGACTTCAAATATATTTCTCTTTCTGGCCCCCAACAAAAAAAGTTTGGACACCCCTGGCCTATACCATCATGTGGTCACATGACAACATTACACTTATTACGTTGATTGTTAACAAGATGACGGGAATCCCAGTCAAAGGTTTCTACAGCCAGTTCAGACAGAAACGTGCATACATTTTGTTTTTGGACTAATTGGGTCCTTCTTACCCAAATGGCAAGAATAATGTTTAAAAAAAGTTAATTTAGGTCCTTCTGTTTAGAAAATAGCTAGGAAAAGTGAAATGCACCATGCAAAAGCCTGGGTCTCAAGAGGATAAACTACGGACCACATTTCTCAATGTTCTCAAATTCCAAATAAAAATATTGTCATTTAGAGCATTTATTTACAGAAAATTAGAAAGAAATACAGAGCTTTCAGACCTCAAATAAAGATGCAAAGAAAACGAAAAGTTCATATTCATAAAGTTTTAAGAGTTCAGAAATCAATATTTGGTGGAATAACTCTGGTTGGTTTTTAATCACAGTTTTTTCATGCATCTTGGCTTCATGTTCTCCTCCACCAGTCTTACACACTGCTTTTGGTTATCTTTATGCTGCTTTACTCCTGGTGCAAAAATTCAAGCAGTTCAGTTTGGTGGTTTGATGGTTTGTGATCATCCATCTTCCTCTTGATTATATTCCAGAGGTTTTCAATTTGGTAAAAATCAAAGAAACTCATCATTTTTAAGTGCTCTCTTATTTTTTTTTCCAGAGCTGTATACAATAACCATGATATCATCTCACAGCTCTCCAGAAACACATTTATCACAACTAAACACACACCAGAACTAAACACACACCCAAACTAAACACACACCAGAACTAAACACACACCCAAACTAAACACACACCAGAACTAGCGAAGCCAAACCAGAGAATCACTATAGAGGAGAATACGCACTTAAAGTGAGTCCAACATGAACGAGTTCATATGAAGCAACTGAGTAAAATCAGTTCAGTTTTATACTGAAATATGTATTTATGTCCTCAACATAGAACTATATTAACCCTTGTGTGGTGTTCGGGTCTGTGGGACCCGTTTTCATTTTTCATCAAATGATACTAAAAAATATTTTTTCTAACTCAAACTCATTGGCATTGGCTCATTTTTTGTGAAAAACATATATCAAAACACATTTTCGATAAACACACACTGTACACCCCCCCTCCCCTACACATTTATATTACATACAGTATGTTTGGCCAAGGGCTAATAAACATTGCTTCATTTGTAAATTTGAAACTAAACAAATGTTCTACTCATATCTTGAGTTTAATTCATTTTCTTTTACATTTTATTAAAAAACTAATAAAAAAAGAGTAGCACTTTTTAAAAGAAATGTAACATAAGAAAGGTAAAGGGCAAATATTAACCATGTAAGCTTATGTTTATATTGTTGCAATTTAGGTGAAGCGAGCATGTGTAAAGCATTTTAATGTAAAATTGCTTAATTTTGCTGAATTAAATACAAGTAACAAAGTAAACGAGTAACAAAAATATGAACACCACACAAGGGTTAAATGTTTCAGTACCGCAGACGTCATTTTTTATCATTTTAAACTCCAGTTATAAACATTTAAAACATGCTCTACTCTACTCGCCAACCGATCAGCTCACAGTAGCAGTAATGCTAGTGCTTTACAGTGCAAAACCTTTTTTCTGTAGATAAACTGAAAGATTCAGAAACACTTTCTTTGCTTTTTTTAAAGTAAAAACATTTTTCTACTTAGTAGTAGAACAAGTAGTTATAGTTTTGTTATTTTTAAATTAAAGTTTTAGCTTTTAGCTACATTCACCCCCATTCATACAGGACTCACTCGCTAGCTCCCTCTAGAGTTTATCAGTCATTTACTGATATAACAGGGGAACAGAAATTGGTCAGATTTACCACAAACAGCTCTGGAAATGCAGAGATTGTGTTTTGGACCCGTGGTTCTCTCTTTCTTTGTCTGTATTTCCATTGGCTGTACGTAGCCGCTGCTCCTGACTCCCAGTTGACGACTGGGTCAGATATCTAGCATGCCAAATATTTGCCGGGCTAAAATAATGTAGTATAACCTGGCATTAGCTAAGCAAGCCACAATAACATGCAATAACAATATAAACAAATTATATTCTATTGATATATCATGCAATGAGTGTTATATTTATAACTTCATAATATAGATATGTTTTGTTGAGGAGGATATAATGCATGAAAGAACATTGCCAGTACATAGCATCTACTTAATGTCTACTGAATTCTGCTTAATGAAGGTGTTATGAATACAAAATAAGTTACCACTTTAGTTTAAGGGCCTCAAAATCATACTTAGAACCTAACAGCAAAAGATCCCAAAGTATCCCATACATTATTAAGTGCTTATGAATGTGTTATGAAGCCTCTTTAAAAATCCAGAGAGTGGTTTGTAGCCTGAGGGCAACGCCATGCCGTAGAGGGTTAACAAAAGCTACCATAAAGAGGTATTCGAGCAGAACAACCACTTTTTGTTGCTTAAAAACATAAAATAAAGTAGGGAAATGAAGTTTCTCTATTTTATAACATTTATTTGATATTTGTGACACCTTTAACACACTGAAACCGTTATTAAGAGATTAAATGGAGTTAAAAGGCAAAAGTTGGTCACTGTGTGAGGTCATTATCAGGTGAACAGCCATGGCTGGTGAAAGGCTGGTGCACGGTTCTGGTGCACGGTTGTGATTGTCAGGTTTCCAGCTGATTTGCTGTAAAGCGCTGTGGAATAGTGGTGATTGCAGAGTGTGGTTAGCTGTTAGCTCGGATCTTAAAGCGGTTATGAGCGCTAATAGCTTATAATGAAGCCCTCTGGAAGAAGCTGGGTGATGTGGAGATTGGCAGAACAAACTGCAGAGCATCAAACCCTCCTGTCCAATCAGGAGAGTCCTTCACATTAACCCTTTAAACACCTATAAACTCCTGTGCACAGAGATACTGAAGTATCCATAGTTGTTATGTAACAATTCATAGTAGATACTAAGAAATTCATAGTGCTTATTGAATGAATCGTAGTAGTTATGGAACAATTTATAAGAGATTCTAATACATTCATAGTGTTTATGGAATAATTTAGAGTAGGTACTAAATAATTCATGCAGGTTATTGGAAAATTCATAGTGGTTATGTAACATTCATAGTAGATACTAAATAATTAATAGGGGTGATAATGTTACAATTTATAGGAGATATTGAATAATTCATAGTGGTTGTTGAATAATCCATAATAGTTATGGAACAATTTATAAGAGATGCTAAGAAATTCATAGTGGTTATTCAATAATGTATAGTGATTACGTAACAATTTATAGTAGAAATCAAGTAATTCATAGTGGTTATGGAATGATCTGTAATGGTTATGGAACAATTTATAAGATACTTAATGACTCATAGGGGTTATTTAATAATTCATAGTGATTATGTAACAATATGTAGTAGATAGTAAGTAATTCATAGTGGTTATGGAATGATCTGTAATGGTTATGGAACAATTTATAAGATACTTAATAACTCATAGGGGTTATTTAATAATTCATAGTGATTATGTAACAATGTGTAGTAGATAGTAAGTAATTCATAGTGGTTATTCAATAATTTATAGTGATTATGTAACAATTTATAGTAGAAATGAATGAATTCATACTGGTTATGAAATGATCTGTAGTGGTTATGTAACAATTTGTAGTAGATACTGAGTAATTCATGGTGGTTGTTTAATAATTTACAGTGATTATGTAACAATTTATAAGAGATACTGAGAAATTCATAGTGGTTAAGGAATGATTCATAATGGTTATGTAACAATTTATAGGACTTAATAAAGAATTCATAGTTGTTGTGGAATAATTCATAGTGATAACGTAACAATTTATAGGGGATTCTGAATAATTCATAGGGGTTATTGAAAAATTCATAGTGGTTATGGAACAATTTAGAGTATATACTGAATAATCCATAGTAGTTATGGAATATTTTTTACGAGACACTGAGAAATTTTTAGTGGTTATTGTATAATTCATAGTGGTTATGGAACAATTTATAGGAGGTGCTGAAGATTTCATAGTGGTTATTAAATAATTAATAGTGGTAACATAAAAATTAATATTATATACAAAAGAATTCATAGTGGTTATGGAATATTCTGTTGTGGTTATGTTTCAATTTATAGTAGATGTTAAATAATTCTTAGGGGTAATTGAAAAAAATCTAGTAGATACTAAGAAATTCATAGTGGTTTTTAAATAATTCATAGTGGTAACATAACAATTCGTATTATATAGACAAATTCATAGTGGTTATGCAATGATCTGTAATGGTTATGGAACAATTTATAAGAGGTACTGGGAAATTCATGGTGGTTATGCAATGATTCATAGTGATTATGTAACAATTTATATGAGATACTGAGGAATTAATAGTGATTATTAAATAATTCATAGGGATATTGTAACAAATTGATTCAAAGTAGACATTAAATCATTCATAGGGGTTATTTAAAAATGTATAGTGGTCATGGAACAATTTATAGTGTTTACTAAAGAATTCATAGTGGTTATGTAATAATATGTAGTGGTTATGTTGCAGTTAATAGTGATAATGTGACAATGTAAAGTAGATACTAAAAAATAGTGGTTATTGAATAATTCATAGTGGTTATGTAACAATTTATAGAAGATACTGAATATTTCAAAGTGGGGTTTGAATAATGCATACTGATAATGTTTCAATTTAAAGTAGATGCAGAATTATTCGTAGGGGTTAAGGAATAATTCATAATGATTATATAACAATTCAAAATATATACTGAATGTCACGGAAATGGGGGTGACCCAGGCAGGGTGACGAGGAAAGCGGACACAAGTGCAGGTAAGGGCGAAGTAAATAAATAATTTATTAAATAAATAACAAATAAACAAAGAAACGAGAAAATGCGTAACGAAGATAATAAACCAATAACCAAAATAAACAGTGAAACAAAATAACATAAACCTAAACAAACAAGATATACTAGAAATAAACTAACAGGGCTAGGGAAATATATACAAGGGAATAAACTAATAAACACAAAGCAGGGGTATCTACAAGGAGCCAAGGAAGACGGAAATAAACAAGAAACTAGAAACACGAACAAGTGATAAACATAGAAACTACGACGTGAAGAACAGAGGCTATGAAACACTGAGAAACTATGAAACACAGAGAGAGACGAAACAACAGGGGTTAGTGCAAAGACCGACGGAGGACAAGTGACAGAGGAGGGCTATTTATAGTAACATAAAACACACTAGAATTGGAAACACCTGGGGAAGGGGCGGAGCTACAAATGAGAAACACATGGTGGAAATCTACTGACAGGAGACACAGAGGAGTACAGGTCACGTGGGGAAGACACACAGAGACATGAGACAGGGCTAAGACGTGATTCCATAGTGATTATGTAACAATTCATAGTAGAAACTAAAGACTTCATAGTGGATAAATAATCTGCCGTGTTTATTTTACAATTTATAGTAGATACTAAAGAATTCACAGGGTGTATTACATAATTCATTGTGGTTATGTAACACATTTTGAGTAGACACTGCATATTTCATAGTGGTTTTTAAATAATCAATAGTGATTATGCAACAATTAATAGGAGATACCTAGGAATTCATAGTAAATACTGAGTAATTTTTAGTAATATATATGGTAAATACCTCAAAGTGTATATAAAATAACTCATTGTGGATACTGAATAGACTGTAGTAGATTGTCCACCTTCACTTCCTGTATAAATCTGCAGTGTTTAAGCTCGTCTCCTGGTTTATTGAGTGTTTGAACTCCCTCTTATTTGGACGAAGCTTTTGAACTTTGTCAGGTTTATGGTGGGTAAACCCTGCCGGTCTCACATACGGCCTCATTATATTATCCAATAGCGGCGAGGCGTCGGCAGGAGCCGGGTCTGAGAACGCTGTGAGCTCTTTTGATTAACTCACGACCTTAAACACACAATCGTACAGATTCTGTCCCTGTGATCTCAGTAATAGTGCTCTGCGTGGTGAAAATCTGCAGACGGGCTTAGAGGACCCGTACTCTGCAGGTCTGTCTGGCTTTAGGAACCAAATATAGCCAGTCTGTATTAATATCAAATAAATTCCACTTGAAGAAACACTTGAAACATCTAAAGTGAACATATTATACATACAAGTTAGAATACAGTAGATCTGTGGGCTCTACAAAACATGTTCATAAAGTTCTTTGAACAAAATCACTTTTAAATAAAGATCTAACCAGGTCTACTCCTTTAAGAAGGAGCCGTTTAAGGACTCTGACACTTTTATGCAAGTAAGATGTTTCTGGTTCCTACAGTAGGTATAGATGCCTCCCTCAGAAAAACTCTCCTGGATAATCCTGCTGTGTACTGTCCGAGCTTTTCAACCAGAATAGCAAAATTGTGGATCTTTAACAAGAAGATCTAGTGGGCGGGCTTTGTGGTAGGGGTTGACGAGTGAGGGGTGGAGCAGGTATAGGATTTTATTGTGATGTCAGAAAAAGGGAGGAGTCTCCAAACTGCTCATAAAAGCTCATTTGATTCATGACACCAAAGTCTTTCAGCTGATTTACATAAAACGGATGGATGGATTATTTTTTTTGGTGTTTGGAGTGTTTATAGGGACAATTAAAACTCAAATGAAAAAAAAACAAAAGCATGCAAAAAGTCAGTTTTGCATAATATATACCTTTTAAAGGTCAGTTTATTTATTTTTTTATTTTAAGTTCCAACATGTCCCTCATCTGCTGTCTTGCCACGAACAGTAGGTACAGATCCCTCACTCAGATGAAGTCTGCTGTCTAATCCTGCAGTGTACTGCCTGAGTTTCTTAACTAGAATAGCGAAATTGTGGATCTTCAACAAGAAGATCTATTGGACGGGGCTTTGTGGTGGGGGTTGCCAGGTGAGGGGTGGAGCAGGTATAGGATCTTATTGTGATGTCAGAAAAAGGGAGGAGTCTCAAAACAGCTCATAGAAGCTCATTTGATTCCTGACACCAACGTTTTTAGCTGATTTACAAAAAAACGGATGGATGGATGGATTTTTTTGGTGTTTGGAGAATTTGTAGAGTTTATAGGGGCAGTTAAAACTCAAATGGAAAAAAAAACTAAAGCTTGAAAAAGTGAGTTATGCATAATATATACCTATTAAAGGTCAGTTTATTAACTTTTATTTTAAGAGGAAGATGAAGTTCCAACATCTTCCTCATCTGCTGTCTTGCCACAGTCAGTAGGTGCAGATCCCTCCCTCAGACGAAGTCTGCTGTCTAATCCTGCTGTGTACTGTACGAGTTTCTCAACCATCATACAGAAATTGTGGATCTTCAACTAGAAGATCTAATGGGCGGGACTTGACGGGTATCAGGTTGACGGGTGAGGGGTGGAGCCAAAGTCGTTCTATGCAGGTATAGGCTCTTATTGTGACATCAGAATAAGGGAGGAGCCTCCAAACAGCTCATTGAAGAGTACCTTTAATGCAGGTTTTTCATTTATGTCACTATGATCAGGAGATCGCTGGTTCGAATCCCGGTTATGCAGCTTGCCATCAGCTGCAGGAGCCCTGAGAGAGCACAATCGGCCTTGTGCTCTTTGGATGGGTACAGTAGATGGTGCTCTTTCTTTCCCCTCATCACTTCTAGGGTGATGTGGATCAGCACAAATCTGCGTCTGTGAGCTGATGTATCAGAACCGAGTCGCTGCGCTTTCCTCCGAGTTTGAAAAGAGGTGGAGTCTGACTTCACCCTCCTTGAGCTGTGGCATCACTATATACAGCTGTATACAGGAACAAAGATTTTTGGACAGTGCACAGCAGTGTCCCAACAGACTTTGTTTGAGGGCGGGATCTGTAACTCCTGTTAATGTATATAGGGATTATACAGTTGACAAGCAACTGAATTTACTGTATACCTACATAAAAACAAACCTACTGCTTAAGGAAAACGCAACAAAGAGCAAATCCTACAGAATACTCCTTTAAATTACTGAATAATCCATGAAATTCCTCCGCAAATCCAGATCTTCAGTGCTAAGACTGATTTGAACGGACATCGCGAGATTCGGGTCAATCCGTTAAACTCGGTACCTCATCATTCGTCGTTATTAAACTCGAGCGCTGCATAGCAACCACGCGGCGATGCCACACGAACACGCCTTTGATGAGAACGCCGCTCCTGCAAATCCCTCGTCAATAATGATGTTCTCTTAAGCCCTACATGAGCTTTCAGAAGCACTTCTTCTCCTGCGTCTGATAATAATAACTCCCGCCACTGTCTTCCTGCGGAAAAATCGACCCCGGGGAAGATGCATCATGTTTAGCTCATAAATGATTGATTCATTTGTCTTTATTAATTTTGCAAGCGTTTGGGGGATGATTTATTTATCAATATTATTTATCAACATCTCACATCTCACGACTACGATCCCAACGTTAAAAATAGAGCTCAGCTAGAGAGAACGCTAATAAAGGGCCGATATTAGAGTTATAGAGCATCTATACCCTGTGTATCATTTAATAAAACACATTTTTACATATCCGGTTTATCAAATATACACATATGGCTATTTAAATATATTAAAATATCCAAATATCAGTAAGTATAATGCAAAAACAACCTTTTCTTTTTAATGAATCAGAATAGAGACTCAGCCATTCAATCATTTAGACAATCAATCTTAATTTATACAGAAAATAATACAAAAAAAGTCTAATCTAGTGGAAACAAACTTAAATCTTTTAAAAAATCAATTTATTCTCAGATAGAGAGAACGCTATTAAAGGGCCGATGTCAGAGTAATAAAGTATGCACTGTGTATCATTTAATAAAACACATTTTTACATATCATATGTTTATCAAATATACACATATGGCTTTATATATATATATATATATATATATATATATATATATATATATATATATATATATATATATATATTAAAATATCCACATCAGTAAATATAATGCAAAAACAACCTGTTCTTTTTAATGAATCAGCTATTCAATCATTTAGACAATCAAACTTCATTTATACAGAAAAATAAAAAAAGAAAGGGCTATTAAAGGGCCAATATCAGAGTAATAAAGGATCAATACACTGTGTATCTTTTAATAAAATAAATTTTTTACATGTCATGTTTATCAAATATACACATATGGCTATTTAAATATATTAAAATATCCACATATCAGTAAATATAATGCAAAAACAACCTGTTCTTTTTAATGAATCAGCTATTCAATCATTTAGACAATCAAACTTAATTTATACAGAAAAAAAAAAAAATCTAATCTAATGGAAACAAACTTAAATCCTTAAAAAAAATATTGACAAAGCAATTCAATAAAAGATAAATAATTCAAAATGTTAAATGAATCAAAGGTAAAGTAATGTTAAGAGAATATAGGAAAATTTAAGCCAAAAAATAGGAAACTTAATCCAGCAAATTCAGTGCAGCTAAATTTGAAACGAAGAAGAAACAGGTTTTCATTCAATTTTTAATTTATCGAGTTTTTAATTTCAGCTTTTTGCAAACAGAATAAAAAAAAGAGTATTTTGAATCTTCTCTCGATTTTAAGATTTGTCCATTTTTGTATCTTGTAACACAAATCTGATGGCATAGTAGAACTTGCAAAATGCTTAAAAAATATATTAAAAATTAGAAAATAAAAAAATATATAGTTTTTTCTTTTTCTCCTGAAATTATGATTGTCAGGGGCAAAGACAAAAAAAAAAACCTAAAACTGGAAAAATAAATATAAACCAATTTCTTGTACAATACACTACATTAAAACAATTAAATATTGAGTTTTTAAATCCAATTTTCTATTTTTGAAAATTTAAATAATAAATGATACACCATTTTTAAATAATTAAAATAATTATTCAGATTTTATTATGGGAAGATGGACAACATATTTTGATATATTTAACTGAAGTTTAATGACCAACTTGTTCAGCTGTAATAAATCTGTAATAATGTGTAATTCACCAGTAGTTACACTGTTATTACATGCATTGTTAATCATTATATAACTACACAGTTATTAGACTGCAGTACTATTTCTGCTTGCTCTGTAAATGTACTGTTTTAAAGATCTGATCTTCTGTTCTGACGTTATGTAAACATGCTACTGCTTTTGACTCAATGAAAAAAAAAAGTCCCTTTATTATATAATCCTCTTATTAACTGGATGACAGATTAATAAAGAGAGAGAGAAAGAGAGGGGGAACGAGGGATCGTCAGAAGGCAATAAAAACTGCTTACCTGTTATATTATACAAATATGATTTGCGGATGGTGCTGGCAGTGGTGATTGCCGCAGCGTAATATCACAGTGCAGTTATATTGGTCCTGGGAAATGGAGGCAATTAAAAGATAATAATGAAAAGCAGTGTTTAAGTCTTCAGAAGCACGAGTGTTTATTATTTTTGATCTTTTTCAGGATGATTTTCTGCGCTGTCCCAGTTAATACTGTTTTTATACTAACTGCTGCTGTTTAACGTGAGGAAAAGCTCTAGAAAACCAATCTCCATCTTGGTAGAATCGAAGAGAATAGAATAAAATAGATTTTTTAATTCACAAAACAGATCCAGAATTCATGCACTTAAAAAAAAACTAAACCTTAATAAGCAAAAATGATGAAATTATCACTAAATTATATATTTTTCTCTCATGAGAATTTTGGTTTTGCTTATTTTAGGAATAATCACTTTTACTTAGATGTTTCTTCTAATTTTAAGTAATTTTAAGTTATTCTGATTTTTTGTCCAAATTTAAGACAAAAAATATGGGATTTTTGATTGGTTTTAGTGTTACTTCACTCATTTTAAGACTTTGAGATTAAGATATTTTACTAATAAAAATGAGCGTACCCCATAAGCAGACTGCTTCGCTTAAAATAAGCATGTACAATTCTCAATTCGCCTATATTTTTTATTTATATTATAGTTTTTGCCAATGGATTTTTTTATTTTGCAGTGCAGTAAAAATGTAGCCAAATCTAAACATGGTGGAGGTAGTTTCACACACTGTTTGAAACTACTGGTTGTTACAGTACATCTTTTTTTTCATTTACTGTGTTGCTAAATCAGGACCCAACATCAAACATCACTACTGTGGTGTTACCATGCCAACCACAATACAAGCCTCATCCAACATCACTATTGTGGTGTTTCCATGCCAACTACATCACTATCTTGCCAGCTACAGTACCAGGTTTATTGAACATCTTTACTGTGGTGTTACTATGCCAACTACAGTAGCAACCTGGTCCAACATCACTACTGTGGTGTTTCCATGCCAACTACATCACTACCATGCCAAACACAGTTCCAGCCTTATTTACCATCACTACTGTGGTGTTACCATGCCAACTAAACTAATACCATGCCAACTACAGTACCAGCCTCGTCCAACATCACTACTATGGTGTTTCCATGCCAACTATGGTACCAGGCTCGTCCAACATCACTACTATGGTGTTTCCATGCCAACTACAGTACCAGCCTCGTCCAACATCACTACTATGGTGTTATCATGCCAACTACAGTACCAGCCTCATCCATCATCACTACTGTGGTGTTTCCATGCCAACTATGGTACCAGGCTCGTCCAACATCACTACTGTGGTGTTACCATGCCAACTACATCACTACCACTACAGTACCAACTTCATCCAACATCACTACTGTAGTGTTCCGTGCCAACTAGCTAGCCAAACAGCACATGCTTTAGAGCTAGCAAAGCTAAAGCACAACCTCTAAACATGCTGGAGGTAGTTTAACACACTGTTTAAAACTACTGGTTACGGTTTCTTTTTCCATTTACTGTGTTGCTAAATAAAGACACTGATTTCACAGAGCTAGCAGGTTAGCATGCTAACTGGAGAAACGAGGCATACTTAATAACTTAATGCTTAGTGCTAAATGGAGAGCTGTGCTGTTAGTATTCACACTATTGCTACGAGTGTGAGTTTTCCATCAGGGGTCACGTTAGTTTTGGCGTCTCACATCTATATATGTATAACCCCCCTGTGATAATGCAAAGCACAGCGCATTCCCGCAGCCGGCGCTCCGTTCGGGAAAAGCCTCGGAGGACGATAACTCAGCCGGATTGGGCCAAAGGGATTTTTTTATGAGGCAATAAAATATTACACATTTATAGAGATAGTTCTCAATCTGAGGCTCGGGCTCTTCTTTTGTCTGCTCTTTGATATTACTTAACACTGTCTCAGAAATATGTCTGTCAGATACGCCGGCGGATTCTTCCCTTTTCTCCACTCCGTTTCTTTTTTAATGCAAATTATATTCGCGGTTTCCGTGGCGCCTGTAGTTCGGTGGATAAGAGTCGGCGCTGATAACAGCCAGACTGGTGATACGGAAATGCTCGGGCTTTCGCTAATTCTCAGCTTTAATGGCACAGATTTGTTAAAGAAACTCTATTTCTGTCTGCTAGTTGAGAATCTTAGACAGTACACAGCAGCATTTGCCATTAGACTTCGTTTGAGGGAGGGATCTGTACCTACTGACTGTGGCAAGTCAACAGATGAGGGAGATTTTTTAAGTACTTTTAAATAATGAGTTTTGTGCTTCTATCAATGTATTATTATATTACTCAATAAATACTGTCTCTGAATTTTCCACTTTTTTTCCCCACCGTTTCATTTTTAATGCAAATGATGTTCGCGGTTTCCATGGCGCCTGAAGTTCGCTGGATAAGAGTTGGCACTGATAACAGCCAGACTGGCGATACTGAAATGCTCGGGCTTTCGCTTATTCTCAGCTTTAATAGCACAGATTTGTTGAAGAAACTCTTTTTCGGTCTGCTGGTTGAGAACCTCAGACAGTACACAGCAGGATTTGCCAGCAGACTTCTTTTGAGGGAGGGATCTGTACCTACTGACTGTGGCAAATCAGCCGATGAGGGAGATTTTAAGTACTTTCAAATAATGTCTTTTGTGCTTCTATCAAAGTATTATTATATTACTTAATAAATACTCTCTCAGAAATATAAGTATCTCTGAGATAGGCTGGTGAATTTACCCCCCTTTTTTCTGCCGTTTCTGTTTTAATACAAATCATGTTATGTGGTTTTACTTTATTACAAAATATATGTAAACTGAGATGTATGTGATGATATTAAGCAAAAAAAAAAACAATGGTGTAAGTGCAAGTAAGATTTTTTTAAAAAGCTATAATTACAAAGTTTAACAATTAATGGAAAAAGTTTACCCATTTTAAAACTTTGAGATTATAGCTTATTTTAAGAAATTTAAATAAGAGGAAATAGCTTACACCATTGGCCGATTTTTTTGTTGCTTAATATAATCACATACATCTCAATTTACATATATATTTTGTCTAGCTTTTGGCAATGGATTTTTTTTTGCAATTTGGTTAAAACCTAGCCAGCCTTGGAAACATGGTGGAGGTAGTTTCACACATTGTTAGACTGGTTACGGTTTCTTTTTCCATTTGCTGTCTTGCTAAATCACTTCATAGAGTTAGCATGTTAGCCTGCTAACTTGGGAAATGGAGCGTACTCACTTAATACCAAAAACGTATTTGTATAGAGCTTTTTACAACTGAACCTCTATTGAGCACTGAGGCAAGACAAAAAACCTTGAGAGGAACCATGGCTCATATATAAGGGGGGGACCCATCCTCCTTTGGTCAGAGAACTTGTACCCAAAAACCTTTAAAATAGCAATACTTACTTTGTTCTCTCTCGTTCTTCAGTCTCTATAAATCAATCTCTCTCTCTCTATATATATATATATCTCTTTATCTGTCAAACTGTAATCAAAACTGATATTTTTCACAGCGGCTGTGATTTGCATAAAGCTGGCAGCAAGCGGAATCTGATTGGCTGTGAGCGGAGCACGCTCAGTAAGCCCTGATTCAGAACCATCATCTCCATATGCTTTGATGATGCCAAAGGTCAGCGCAGGATGATCCGTGGAGATGAAGGCTGGACTGAAAATCATAAATACAGATTGATGATTCGTGGATTATCAGATTATCAAATATGTGACGTGATGTATGATGATGTAACATTGGAAACACAGTAATTACAGTATGTTTCAGGGCATATTGTGGGAAACGTCAGTGTTTAAAGCCCAGACCAATGCTGGTTGTAGATTAATCTATGAAGAAAAACATATGGAATTATTTATCAAACAAAAACCTGGAATTCAGGCTTTTAGTTAACAGCTGTGCTGAACTTGTCAAGAGTTCATTACATAAATTACCTTTGAGAGCATCAGTTGCATTGTGAAGAGGTAGAGTTTAAAAGAATTTTAACAGTAACCTTAATTTCAATTGCAAAGATCATCAATTATAATGATTGAACTGGCACTCATCAGGGCTGCCCCAGGAAAGGAAGAGCAACAGTTCCCTCTGTTGCACAGAATACATTTTAACAGAGTTACCAGCCTCAGAAACAGCAAGCTGGAGATGTAGAGACTAAAGGAAAGAAGAAAATGGAATAAAAAAGTTGAAGAGATAGAAAGGAAAAATGAGAAAAAGGGAGAGCCATTAAAAATGTTAAGATGGAACTGGCACTCATCAGGGCCGCCCCAGAAAAGGAAGAGCAATAGTTCCCTCTGTTGTACAGGATAGGTTCATCAAAAAATAAAAGAGTTACCAGCCTCAGACACAGCAAGCTGAAGATGTAGAGACCAAAAAAAAAAAATAAACAAATAAAAAAAAAACGTTCAAGAGATAGAAAGGGAAATGAGAAAAAGGGAGAGAGAAAGACCAAGGGCAAGAAAGTATTCCTAAATGCAGTCACAAAGACCATCAAAAATGTTATGATGGAACTGGCACTCATCAGGGCCGCCCCAGGAAAGGAAGAGCAATAGTTCCCTCTGTTGTACAGGATAAGTTCATAAAAAAATGCTGGCACAGTGTAAGCGACATTTTATCTGTTTAAATTGTGTAGTAAACTACAAATTGATGAAACGGGCACTCATCAGGGAAGGAAGAGCAAGAGTTCCCTCTGTTGCACAGGATAAGTTAATCAGAGTTACCAGCCTCAGAAACCACATGTTGAAGATGTAGAGACTAAAGAAAAGAAGAAAAATGAAGAAAAAATATTAAAGAGATAGAAAGGAAAAATGAAAAAAGGAGAGAGAAAGAAAAAGGGCAAGAAAGAGAAAGAAAACTGAAAAAAAAGATGCATTGCGTCTCTGTCCAATGAAAAACGAGACAGTAAAAACCTTCTAGACTTTCAATGGAAGTCAATGTAAAAAAGTTAATTTCAGGTCATTTTTTAGTATTTCTATTGGTCCATTCATCAAGAAATGTTGACAGAGTGTAAGCTAAAACTTGATGAAACTGGCACTCATCAGGGAAGAAAGAGCAAGAGTTCCCTCAGTTGCACAGAATACGTTTTAACAGAGTTACCAACCTCAGAAACAGCAAGCTGAAGATGTAGAGACCAAAGAAAAGAAGAAAAACGAAAGAAAAACAGTAAAGCGATAAAAAGGGAAAATTAGAAAAAAGGAGAGAAAAAGACCAAGGGCAAGCAAGAGAAAGAAAAGTGAAAAAAGAGGCATAAAACGAGAGAAAGAGCAAAAAATAAATAAAAAATAAAAAAGGCGTGTTACCAGAGGCTTGGCCGCTGTTTGGTCTGATATTCATAAATGATTAAAAGCTGTGGTCATTTGCTGTGATTAACCTCAATAATTCATACAATCATGTAATTAAAGGCCCAGTGAACGAACCCCGCAGGCCACCCCTGACTGTTAGAGCCGAGCCCAGCGCTGATTTCACTGCTTACAAACATAGAAACAGACCTAATCATTAAAAGTGGATTTTAAAAGCAAAATGACCAGACTGTCATGAACATTAACCATCCAGAGTCAATCAATCAACCTTTATTTTCACTCGGTAATACATTAAGGGTTTCAAACCAGCCTCGTTTTTAAAAGCAGCCGAGCATTTACAACTTAAAGGGACTGAAAAATAAATAAATTACCAATGGTAATAAAATAAAATTACCATTAAAATCAAGTATTTAATCAGGTGAGCTAAAATAATGGACTTCACAATGTCAAAACAATACAAATTAAACGTTAAGAGCATTAAAAAAAAAAAAAAAACAAACAAGAAAACTATATAAGAGTTAATTAACAAGAAATGTACCATTCCACCTAATGGGTGCCATTTGCTTGTTGTACCTTTTCCAAATTAAACTTATTTTTAATCTTTATCTTTTTTTTTTACTTTTAATCTAATACCACATATATTTAACACATACTATTTGAAACATGTAGTGTTCCTGTTCAGTTTTTACAAGGTTTCTTATCTAAAGGTGGTTACAAAACTCATTTAAAGTCCAATAATTCCTTTAATTTTCTCTCAAGAAAGTCTTTATTTTAAAGAAATGGTTGACTGCATGTTCAAATAATTGATATTTATGACCGAAAAAATCACTCCTGTTACCGGAACTCACTCATGTTACTGGAACTCACTCCTGTTACTTTGTATGTGTTGAGTAACAGGACTGAAAGTAACAGGACTACGTTTTTTTTTAGCATAAAATTAGCAAAAAACATGAAAAATAGCTAAATAGTGGCTTGGCTATGTCTTCATATGTCTTTATTCTTGGCATAGTCTTCAGAAGAACCAGCTGATGTCACTTCCTGCTACAGATGTGACTTGTAGAATGTTCCAGATGTTTCAGATGGGGAAATGTGTTACAGTAACATCTATCTATCTATCTATCTATCTATCTATCTATCTATCTATCTATCTATCTATCTATCTATCTATCTATCTATCTATCTATAAAATCTCACCTTGTGTTCTCAGCTTAATTACTCAGGAATCCCTTCACACATCAACATAATCCATATATGGTTTAAAGGGCGGAGCTTACTCTTTCTAAAAATAGCTATAACATCCCAGTGCGGTAAAGCTAAATCTAGAAGAAACCCATTGAGAAAAACACCTAAAAAAGTGAAAAATCTCCTTCCCCAACCAATATTATTTACCTTTAGTGCTTCAAACATATTTATATGATGTTTCAAACCAAATAATATCAGTAAATAAAGACTCAAAAGTGTCCACAGAAAAAAACAGTGTGAAACTACCTGCTTTACTCAAACTAAAGCTAGGTATGGTGTGCGCACTACTTTATATAGTCTTTATTTTACTTGCATACATTTTTACTTTAAGTAGTTATTTGGCACTAAACATTTTTTTACTATTTATTTACACTAAAAAAGTTTACATTTTTGTATATACATATATATATATGTTTTCTTTGTGTGTCCTGATCCTCAAAATACTGAAAGGCATAGGCTGCTCTGAGTGTCAGGTGGTTTTTAGTATCTACATGTATCCTAGAGGTGTGATTATTGATTATCAAGATAAATAACTCCGCCTGATGCTGTTTCTCCACGTATTTTATCAAAGTAATAATTAATAAACCATGTAATGAACTCAAATCATCAATATTCTTATGATTTGTTTAGCTCATAAACACTCTAGTCTAACCCAACATTTTTTTAAATATATCTTATAGGTGTGAATATATTTAAAGTCTATACATTCAAAAACAAGTAAAATTCAGAGCAAAACATGATCAGTTCCAGGAAAATAATAAAGAAAAAAAAAATTCTGCTTCCTTTTACATTTTAAATGATTATATTTTTGAGCAGCCGTATGTATTCTGGAGTAAAAGAGATCAGGGCATGTGTCTGTCTGATATAATTACTGTGTTATAAGACCTGAAAGAGGAACTGAAAACAAAAAAACGGAGAAAAAACACATAAAAACCTAAAGCCTAGAGTTCAAAGGGTTAAAATCAAGGAGTATGGATACGTTTGCAAGTAACTGAATAGAAAGAGAGATTTATAGAGAGAGTTATAGAGGGATAAAGAGAGAGAGAGAGAGAGAGGGAAGTGTAGAGCTGGAGGTTGTTCCGGTGGAGAGGCTCCTTGAGGGTGCCACATTATGCTGAGTCACGCCTGTTCCCTCCACTACATTAAGCATTCTCCATCCAGCCCACCGTCTCCAACCTGCCGCCAGAAAGCAATAACAGTCTCAGAGAGCTCTCAGAACGAGGACTTCTGATACGGCGAGGTGTCTCAGCCCCACTCCTAACGACTCGTTTCGTATTCAGGTACCGGCCTCGTCAAATTAAGCTAATTATCTCCGCCGGCTTCCTCGCCAGTCCGCCGTCCGTACGTGCGGAGAGTCCAGGGACCGGGCGAATGCTCCCGATTTTATCAGAACGCTTTTTGTTCTGGGGTTGATCAATAAGACGCTTATGTGTGATATACAGCTCGTCACAAAAATGATGAGTTTCTTTGATTTTACCAAATTTGAAAACCTCTGGGATATAATAATCAAGAGGAAGATGGATGATCACAAGCCTTCAAACTTGCTACAAGCTGAACTGTTTGTAGCAGTTTTTGCACCAGGAGTAAAGCAGCATAAAGTTATCCAAAAGCAGCGTGTAAGGCTGGTGGAGGAGGAGAACATGATGCCAAGATGCATAAAAAAAAAACTGTAATTAAAAACCAAAAAAACAGGGTTATTCCACCAAATCTTGATTTCTGAACTCTTAAAACTTTATGAATATGAACTTGAAAGAGAATCTCTGCATCTTTTTTTGTTATTTCAGCCATTTCTCATTTTCTTCAAATAAATGCTCTAAATGATGATATATTTTTATGTGATATTTGGGAGAAATGTTGTCTGTAGTTCATATCATAAAACAACAATGTTCATTTTACTCAAACATAAACCTATACATAGCAAAATCAGAGAAACTGATTCAGAAACTGAAGTGCTCTCTTCCTCTCATACAGAGCTGTATGTTGAGGCCATATTACAATGTTTGCTCTTAGGAGAGAAGATAGGGTTTGCACTTTACTGGGTGTTAATGGAGCCACGAAGACAAGATGCCAAAAGATAAGTCTGCTTAAAGCTTAAAGGAGAAATAACTACTCAACTAAGTAAAGAAGAAACAATACTTTATAAAATGAAGGTCAGTCAATAAGAGAGAAGTAAAGAACTGCATTCGTGTGCAGTTGCATAGACCATCCAAAATATTGGAATATTTAGTAGTGAGTAAATTTCACGACTGGACTTGTTATTGCATAGGTGCTGCATCCCATCACTGTACCACAGTGCTGGAGTTCACTGAGCCCCTGAGAGACTGAGACCCGATCTTTCACTAATGTTTGTAGAAGCAATCCCAGCATGCCTAGTTCAATCATACAAATGGGTGTGCGAATGTTTTTGGCAATTTAGTCAATTTAGTGTATATAAAATGTTATACCTGGAAGCCCATACCATGATCCCCCCTCTACCAAACTTTACACTTGACACAGTGCAGTCAGACGAGAACTGTTCTTATGACAAACATTAAACCCTGACTCGAGATTCGATCGTATCACTGACAGTTGGCTGTGGAATATTTAGTAGTGAGTAGTGAAATTTCACGACTGCACTTGTTTTGTTGCACAGGTGCTGTTTCCTATTACGCTATACTTTTATACACCTGTGGTCATGGAAGTGATTGCAACACCACAATATGAGTTCAGTCATATAAATGGGTGTGTGAATATATTTGGCCATTTTGTCCATATAGTGTATATCAAATAAAATATGTGAAAAAAGTTTGGACATGTAATTTTTTTATGAGAAATGAGTGTATTAAATAGTATTGAAATATTTACACTTGTCAGGATTTTTGGATAATTAAACATGCACCGGGTCAAATTGACCTGGGAACACCTTTGCTTTTCCTGACAAATATATACATAACAGGAGGGTTAAGAAATCTTCCAGTGCAGTTACTGCAAAGACCATCAAAAACATAAGAATGATGGAACTGGCACTCATCAGGAATCCTATCACGCCATGCTTTTATACACTTGTGGTCCTGGAGGTGATTAGAACACCTGCGTTCAATCATATAAATGGGTTAGCGAATATTTTTGGCAATTTAGTCAATATAGCGTATACTAAATATTATATGTGGAAGTATGACCCATTTATAACAGTAAAAAACAAGCCCATACTATAATGATCCCCCCTCTACCAAACTTTACACTTGCCACAATGCAGTCAGACAAGTACTGTTATCCTGTCTAAGTGATTGGAACACCTGAGTTCAATCATATGGATAGGTGTACGAAAATATGTTTGGCTGTTTGGTCAATATAGTATATATCAATATATACAATACCTGGAAGTCTGACCCACTTACCAATTGGGTAAAAGCGATGACGTGAATGCCACCTATAAAAAAAGTTTATTAATATTATTTTTAATGTGATAAATCTCCCAGGTTGGCACGTTGGAAGACATGAGCAGCATTTCTAAAGCTGTCTGGGCTTTCATGTTTCAGCCGGCTGGCAGGTGCGGGTGGCATCGGGGAGGAGAGGGAGGAGAGGGAGTGGGGTGGGCACGATGGAGCCAGCTGGCAGGATCCCCCCCATCCCCAACTCCCGCACCTACAGGTTGCCTTTGTTTATTAATAATCCTACCAGCCTCGACAGGCGACGCCGGTGCCAGAGCAGCTGGTGGGCCTCGTACCTTCTATCCGAGGGACTGGAGGAGAGCTCCTGTAATTGGCCGCAGCCAGACAGAGGTGTGTCCCGACAATAGTGTGGTCTGAAACCCGTAATCACAGTGAAAGCGCCGTGGTGTCACTGATATAATGAGCCTGGAGCAAAACAACTGGTGGAAAAAGCTGTTCTCAGAGAGTTACTTCCCTGTACAGATCTTTCAGCCCAGAACCCAGAATGTCTTAGGGGCCTGTTTTATCGATCTATAGCACACTCAAAACGTGCAAAAGGCATGTACTAATTCTCTTAATTAATCATGGATGTGTATAATTTTGGGCAGAACATGAAATAAACCAATCGTTTATGTTCCAGTCGTCATTCCCTTTTAGAGGCAGGTGAGCTCTGACTTTGGCGCATTCGTATCTTAACAGTGCGGTGCTTTTGTGCTTTGTCTCAGCAGAGACGGATACTGACCTGCTCGTTCACGCTGTTAAGACACTTTGTTGAGTTAAATGTTGGGTTGTACACCTATAGGAATGGACCCTGATGATTGACTGTTGTCAGGGTTTTAATCAGTCAGTGGCGCACTTTTCATCACCAAAATATACAGAAACACACCAGAAATGTACCTGAACACACCTCACTCCAAGACCACCACACCAAACCATCAGTGAAGATATATATTTCTAAATTCTATTGACACTAATTTAAGAGCGTGGGAGCAAGACGTGAAAATAGACTGTTGGTGTTGGTTGTAGATAGCAATGAGCATCAAGACACGCCTTGCATAGGATGTACAATAGTGATTTTTGCATCATTTTGATGTATAATACAGTAAAAGTCAAATGTTTGGACAGGTCTTAATTTTAGTTTTTTATTACAATTTTACAATGGAATTCAGGCTTTCAGTTAACAGCTGTGCTGAACTCATAAATAGTTAATTATTACTTGAATCTCTTGTCTCTAAATAAAGTGTTTGAGAGCATCAGTTAAAGTAAAGTAGTGAAGAGGTAGAGTTACAGGTATACAGTGAATAGTGAATATTTGAGTAATGTTCGAATCCAGATTATGAGAAGCAACAACTACTCAACTAAATAAAGAAAAAATGACTTCATTTGCATGTTTCATTTGATTGAACCAACAATATAGATAAAAGCTCAGCTGGTAATTTTTAATTTATCCATATAATATGAGTATTAGGATAAAACGTGTTGACCAATGTTGGATGGTGTTAGTAGGATAGTGTAGTGGTCAACAACACCACCACCTTTCCTACAATTCTACACCAATAAGGGAGCTTGGTCAAAAATCCAAATTATACTTTATTCTACCTGTGTAACATTATTTTATCCACTTTATCCACATATTTGAGTAATGTTCTAATCCAGATTATGAGAAGCTAGAACTACTCAACTAAGTAAAAAAAGACTTGAAGAAATACTCAAGTGCAGTTAAAGCAAAGTCCATTAAAAACATTAGAATGAAGGAACTGGCACTCATCAGGAACCCACCCCAGGAAAGAGTAAGAAGAGTAAAAGCACCATTATAGTGGCAAGACCTAGTAATTGTGTCTAATTAGATGAAATTTGTAATAATTTCATAATAATAATAATAATCTTCTTTTTAATAAGTGTCTATTGATGTATAGTGATCTCTACTAACATTTCTGCAATTTTTAAGAGGTAAAGCCCCTCCCTAATTTGTCCCAGGCATAAATTAATGGGTGCCGCTGTGTTGTGCTGTGTTGTGCTGTGTTGTGCTGCAGAGCTGAGCGCTCCAGATCGCTCCAGCCGAGCACTCGGGGGAGGAGAGCAGATAAAAGTGCTGATGAATTCCAGTCTGTTTTTGTTTTTTTGTCCCAGAGCCAATCCTGTTTTCTCCTTTTCCTCTAAAAAACATCATCAGCGCTAAGACTGCGCTGCTCTGCATTTTAAACCCTGCAGACCGGCTGCGCTTTAAGACCCTCGCAATATATCTGAGGTTCTAAAGTGGGGGGGGGGGGGGGGGGCCGGAGAACCAACCGCATTGTGATACGGTTATCTCTCACTCTACACTCGTTCACTCCTCTCGCCCCGTAATATTTCCTCTCTATCTGCCGCACGGATAAGCCCCTCATCTCCAACCATTGTGCTCCAACTTTGGGCTGCTTTACTGGCACTACAGAGCGGAAGGGAGGGGGGCTTCAAAGAGGAGAGTGGGGGGGGCAGATTTTAGCACAGGGGAAAAAAAAGAGGGAATAGAAAAAAGACGAAGAAGTGCCCTTTAGCGTGTCGCTGCGTTTCACAACCAGACTGCAGCATCAGCCAGGAGAGAGAGAATAATGGAGCAAAAGAGAGATAGAGAAAAGCCATACGGAAATTATCTGCTCATTCATCACTCGTTCCTAAATCAAGGGTATTAAATTTCAGAGTTTTTAGCGCTTTTGAACATTGACCACATATAGAGGTGTACCAGTATAGCTCAATATAGACAGGAACAGGGTAGTATAGCTAGTAATGGGTATTATAAATAGTAGTATAGATCAGTGTAGGGCAGTATAGAAAGTTTGGGGTACTAAAGGGAGTATAAGCTAGTATAGGCCAGTATTGGGTAGTATAGACAGTATGGAGTAATATAAGGAGTATATGCTAGTATAAGATAATATAGATAGTATAGGGTACTATAGGGAGTATAGATCAGTATTGGGTAGTATAGATAGTATGGGGTAATATAGGGCGCATAGGCCAGTATTGGGTAGTATAGATGGTATGGGGTAATATAGGGCGCATAGGCCAGTATTGGGTAGTATAGATAGTAGTATAGGTCAGTATTGGGTAGTATAGATAGTATGGGGTAATATAGGGAGGGATCATAGGTTAGTATTAGGTAGTATAGATAGTATGGAGTAATGTAGGGTGCATAGGCCAGTATTGAGTAGTATATATAACATGGGGTAATATAGGGCGCATAGGCCAGTATTGGGTAGTATAGATAATATGGGGTAATATAGAGCACATAGGCCAGTATTGGGTAGTATAGATAGTAGTATAGGTCAGTATTGGTTAGTATAGATAGTATTGGGTAATATGGGCAGTATAGGTCAGTATTGGTAGTATAGAGAATATGGGATTATATAAGGAGTAGAGGTCAGTATTGGGTAGTATAGATAATATGGGGTCATTTAGGGAGTATAGATCAGTATAGATAGTATTAGGGACTATAGGGAATATAGGTAAGTATTGGGTACTTTAAATAGTAGTATAAATCAATATTGTGCAGTGTAGATAGTATGGGGTACAATAGGGTGTATAGGTCAGTATTGGGTACTATAAATAGTAGTATAGATCAGTATAGGGTAGTATAGGTAGTATGGGATAATAAAGGTAGTAATGGTAAGTATTGGGTAGTAGGTAGTATGGGGTTATATTTGAAGTATAGGACAGTATATGTAATATGTGGTAATATAGGGGAGTTCAGGCTAGTATAGGGTAGTGTAGATCCTATGGGGTAATATAGGAAGTATAAGCTAGTATAGGATAGCACAAATTATAATGGGTTATATGAGTAGTTCAGTAGCCCATAATGGGTTATATAGGGAGTACAACATAGCATAGGGAAAGCATACTCTATGACATAGAGTATAATAGAGTATAGAGATTGTAACAGTTTAAAGAGTATTAGGTAGGAATGGATGTTTAGGGGTATTGGGAAATATAGGGAAGTAAAAGAAGTATAGAGCAGTATGCTGACGTATAGGAAGTATAGAGTGGAATAATAAGTATATCATTGTAGTATTGGGAGTATAGTGAGTGAGGAATTATAACATAAAATATGGTTGTATATGGATTATATGATAGTAGTATAGGGTAAGATTAAGATTGAAGATTAATATAGGATCATATATATATATATATATATATATATATATATATATATAATCCATGTCTAAGGTGGTATGTGGTAGAAAATGGAATATATCTTAGTACAGGGAGTATATGATAGCATAGAGTAATATAGGGGATACAGGGTAGTAAATAAAAGTAGTATTAGGTAGTGTAGGGGAGTATAGAATTGTGGGGTGAAATGTTTGGTGTGCAACTATACAGTAGATCATCAAAGTATAAACTCTACAACATTCAAGCGATAAGAATGATACTAGCCAAATGGTAAAAAGTAATTTTACCAAGAAGTTAAGAAGAATTTTATTTATTTATTCTAAAAGCTCTGTTTACTCTTTTTTCTTGTTGGCATATACAAACCCTGCTATAAAAAAGAGCAATAGAGCTAGATCATGGATGATCGAGCATGATTCAGTATATAGCTAAAGTGCTGAAGAGAGAGAGAGAAAGAGAGAGAGAAGGATATTAGCGTAAAAGTAAAATCAGGCCCCCGGACCCTCTGAGAATAGCGCAGTGACGTGGTTGGGGGTGGTGGGGGTTTAGCTGGTTGGCGTAGCCGTGACTCGCTCGCTTGATTTACCCATAATTACCCTGTGCCGCTTCCTGCGTCTCGGCCGGCGCCTCCGAAGAGAGGAGCAGCCATTCTTTAATCTTGTCACTTGGTTTGACTATGAAACAGGAGGCTGGGGAAGCACCTATTAGAGGAGAGAAATTGCGGAGGGCTCTCCTTTTGCCCCCTCGCAGATGGGTTGAGCGATGGAGTAAGAGGAAATAGAGGGAGGGAAGGAAGGAGGGAGGGAAGGAAGAGAAGAGTTGGACTAAAAGCATATATATAGAGAGAAAGAGCTTCTGAAAGTGCACAAAACCCCTGAGAGTTCCCCGGCCTAGACTGGTCCAGATTTGAACCCAGGGAATACAGCGCAGGCCCTCCGCCGCTGCCCCCTGCCGCCGCAACTGTAAGAAAGTGCCGCATTTCTCTTCGGGAAGACATTCCTCTCTCTCTTTCTTTTTTTTTATCCGAAGACGACACCGAGAGTGGGCCCTCGGGGAAGTCTGACACATTGAGAGACTATTATATCAGGATTAGGTGTGATTGATTATTTATGGGATATTACGGACGGGCAGATAGACACGCTCGCTTAGCGTTTTATTAACGTCGCTGGAGCCAATGTCAACGCGCCAAGTCCTTCTCTTTCCTTCTCCTCCTTTACAAGCGTGATACAAGCTAGCCTGTGCCAGCCAAGTGCTGTTTTATAGGCCGTGGTTTCGCTTCTTTTCCTTTTTTTTTGTGTGTGTGTGTGTGTGTTTCCTTTGCAGGAATTCTGCTAGCATTCTGCTACAGTCATCATGACAGCTAGCACAGCAGCTAGCACAGCACCCTGTGAAACCAATATCTATGTGAATGTTCAATGTCCCAATTAGCTTTTTCACTGCTTTATTTAGCTTTAGCATCATAAAAAGCTAATGCTAGCTGATACAGCGGATTGACTGGTTTGACTCTTGATAAGCATAGACGCTTAGAAACCAGTTTTATCACAGTTATTTAGCTTTAGAATCAGAACAGTTCTAACATCCTATTTTTTCTAACTAAAGAAACACAGCATCAGAGTCATATAGACTCATATAGTCATAGAGTCATAGACTGATAGAGTCTTATAGAACTGTAGAATCATACAGTCATAGTGTCAGTCATATAGAATCATACAGTGAAAGACATAAAGAGTCATTTAGAGCCATAGAGAATCATGCAGTCATATAGTCACAGAATCATATAGAATCGTACATATAGAATCATAGTGTGATAGAATCATATAGAATCACAAAGTCAAATATAGTGACATATAGTGATATAAAATCATATAGAGTCACAGAGTCATGTAAAGGCATATAGTGTAATGTAGAGTCATGTAAAGTCACAGAGTGATAAAGAGTCATCTAGAGTCATGTAAAGTTATAGAGTCATGTAGAGTCATGTAAAGTCATATAGAGTCATCTAGAGTCATGTAAAGGCATATAGAGTCATGTAGAGTCATGTAAAGGCATATAAAGTAATCTAGAGTCATGTAAAGGCATATAGAGTCATCTAGAGTCATGTAAAGGCATATAGAGTAATCTAAAGTCATATAAAGGCATATAGAGTCATCTAGAGTCATGTAAAGGCATATAGAGTCATGTAGAGTCATGTAAAGGCATATAGAGTCATGTAGAGTCATGTAAAGGCATATAGAGTCATGTAGAGTCATGTAAAGACATATAGAGTCATCTAGTCATGTAAAGGCATATATAGAGTCATCTAGTCATGTAAAGGCATATAGAGTCATCTAGAGTCATGTAAAGGCATATAGAGTAATCTAGAGTCATGTAAAGGCATATAGAGTCATCTAGAGTCATGTAAAGGCATATAGAGTCATCTAGAGTCATATAAAGGCATATAGAGTCATGTAAAGGCATATAGAGTCATCTAGTCATGTAAAGGCATATATAGAGTCATCTAGTCATGTAAAGGCATATAGAGTAATCTAGAGTCATGTAAAGGCATATAGAGTCATCTAGAGTCATGTAAAGGCATATAGAGTAATCTAGAGTCATATAAAGGCATATAGAGTCATGTAGAGTCATGTAAAGGCATATAGAGTAATCTAGAGTCATGTAAAGGCATATAGAGTCATGTAGAGTCATGTAAAGACATATAGAGTCATCTAGTCATGTAAAGGCATATATAGAGTCATCTAGTCATGTAAAGGCATATAGAGTCATCTAGAGTCATGTAAAGGCATATAGAGTCATCTAGAGTCATGTAAAGGCATATAGAGTCATCTAGAGTCATGTAAAGGCATATAGAGTCATCTAGTCATGTAAAGGCATATAGAGTCATCTAGAGTCATGTAAAGGCATATAGAGTCATCTAGTCATGTAAAGGCATATAGAGTCATGTAGAGTCATAGAGTCATGTAGAGTCACAGAGTGATATAGTCATATAAAATCATAGAGAGTCATGTAGTCACAGAGTCATATAGAGACATGTAGAGACATGTAAAGTCATACAGTCATGTAAAGTCATATAGAGTCATATAAAGTCACATAAAGTCATATAGAGTCATGTAGAGTCATCTAGAGTCATGTACAGTGATATAGAGTAATGTAGAGCCATATAAAGTTATGTAGAGTGATAAAGATTAATATAAAATTATGGAGAGTCATATAAAGTCACATAGAGTCATATAGAGTCATGTAAAGTCATATAGCGTCATAGATTGATTTAGAGTCATGTAAAGTCATGTAGAGTGATAAAGATTAATTTAAATTCTTAGAGAGTCATGGAGGGTGATGGAAAGTCATATAGAGTCATGTAGAGTCATACAGAGACATGTAGAGTCATGTAAAGCCATATAGAGTCATATAGAGTCATACAGAGACATAGAATCATATAGTCATATCGAGTCATATAGACATGTTGTATAGAACCATATAGAGTAATAGAGTCATATATAGTCATATAGTTATGAGTTATGAAATCATAAGATCATATAAAGTCATGTAGAGTCATATAATCATAGAGTTTATCACAGTAACCTAGCTTTAGCAACAGAGCAGCTAAATTTGAGGCCCAGTTAAATGCTACAGACTGGACGTTGGATTAGCCATGCTAACGGCTAACGCTCTGAAGAGTGTAGAGAGTGAGTTTACAGGAGTTTACAGGTGTGTAAAGAAAAGTTACTCCAGTCTTCATTGGAGCAGCTGTGTAAAACCCTGACACCAGCAGTTTTATAGGCTGCAATTTAGCCTGTTTTTATTGACGCTAGCGTTAGCACCAGAGCGGCTAGCGATAGCATCCTGTGAAACAGATGTTCGGAATGCATTGAGTCATATAAACATTTTCATCACGGTAATTACACACACTGAAGAGGATGAGGTTAGCTTATGTATTTCTGTACTCAGTGGAATACATAAAAGTATCTCTTTAGCACCAGAACGGCTAGCGCTAGCATCCCTGCGAAAGAAATACGTACAGTGCAAGAATTTGCAAGGCTTTGGTCTTGCAACTTGGACACTACTAAAATATAGTGTTTTTTTATTATTATTTTAAAATGTTCTGTATTGTAAGAGTGATACTAAAATCAAACCAGAATATGTTTTATATTTTACATTCTTCAAAGTATGCATTTCTTGCATATATATTAGCATTTTCAAGAAAGTATCTTCAAGTGCAGTCACCGCAAAAAACATCAAAACCTCATGATAGAACTGGCACTCATCAGGACTAATATTTGTAGAAGCAGCCCGCAAGCCTACCCTAGTGTAAAAAAAGTAGATTAAAGTATACTAAGCATTATTATGCTATAGTGCACTAAAGTGTTCTTGTAGCCACATTATTATTAATCAGTATATTTAAAGAGTGATAAAATGGAACAACTTATTTTTTCGTACTTATTATACTTTAATTACAGTATAAAAATAGTACAAAAGTCTTACTTAAATTGTGCTGTGTGAGTGTACTTAACTGTACTAAAATGCAACTATTTTAAATATATTTTAAAAGTAACATTTAAACATTTAAACTACTTCATGTATGTATCCCCATATTTTAAATATACTTACAGTAACAATATAATACATTTAATTATTAGAGTATTACAACTATATCACTATTTATTATACACCAGGTATATTAGAAATGTATTAAGAATTGATGTTGTTAAATATATGTGATCTATATTTACATTAGAGTACAAATATACTGTACATGCTTCTTGTTCTTGTCTTTTGTAAGTAGCACCCTTCTAGTATATACTTTGTTGGGTATAAAAATATATATTTTAATATACTGTACTAAAACTTTTTAGCATGTTACGTATTTTACATTTAATTTTTTTTTTATTAGTAGTAGTAATTTAATTTACTTTCCAAAAAGTTACATAATACATTGTACTTTAAGTGAACAGATATATATATTTTTTTACTATTTTTAACGCACTTTGCTAAAAATGAACAAATGTATATGTGGAAATAAGTCTATTTTTAAAAAATAAAAAAGTATGATCAAAGTTTACTTTCAAGCATTTGATGAAAGCATAATATTAATATACTTTAAATATATTTTAAATAAGTACATACATCTGTTTATCTGTATATTTACAGCATACTTAGACATTTCTTAATGTTTTTGTTACGGTTGGGGTAGGTGTGGGATCCAAGTGCAGAGCAGATATGAATATATAAAGGATATATATATATTTATATATATTTATATACTTATAAGGATATAGTTCTATTTTGTATTATTTAGTTCCAGTTATGGATTGGGATAATAATTTTAAATGTGTTGTGCTTAGGTGAATGTTTCTCCAAGGAGACTGGAGAATGAGTGGGAAAAAATCCCCAACAAGAGGTGTGGAAAAAAAGGCGGGAAACAGAACAAAGGAAATGCCACAAAATGGCTTGTACCAACAAAAGACAGCTTTAAACTTCAAATAAACCAAACTAAAACACAACCAAACTTAGAACTGGCTGAGCACCGCTCAGTCCTCTCTTTATGCTCTCTTTCAAGATATTTTCTTTTCTTTTATTTTATTTTCTTTCTGTGTGGCTTTCTTTTCAGATCTCTTTCCTTATTTTGAGATCACCTTTTCTTTTTTCCTTTTATTTTCTTTTTGTGATGCTTGCTGTGATCACTTTCCTTTTTTTGAGATCACCTTTTATTTTATTCTCTTTTCTTTCCTTTTCTTATACCCTCTAGTACCGGTCACCCCTCTGTGAAGGTGCAACAGTGAGGTCTGGTTTGACTGAGGTTTAAATAGGGTAGTGCACATGTGCAGCTGGTTGACACTAATCACCGCCGGGGATTCTGGGAGTTGGAGATTTGGGATCCCACTCTACCATTTCTACCAGTCCCCCTGCTGGCAGCCCGCGGTGCAGCACTGCCCATCACAGTTTTAAGTACAATTAAGTATATTATATATATATATATATATATATATATATATATATATATATATATATATATATATATTAAGTATATATATATATACACTCAACTAAGTCAAAAATTACTTTAAGATTTTAAAAATTCTAAATCCTCAAGTCCAGTCACCAGAAAGACCATCAAAACCTGATGATGGAACTGGCACTCATCAGGACTAATATTCGTAGAAGCAGTTTTCAGGCCTAGCTGCTTGCTTTTATAGATATTTGGACATGGAAGTGATCAGAACACCTAATTTCAATGGTTTTAAAGAGTCAGTGAATATATTTTTGGTCAGTTTAGTCGATATAGGATGTTTCGAGTCGTGTGAGACGTGCATTATCTCACTAATTCCTCACGGTGAGGCGCGTGCGAGTGCACTGGGTTTATGCTTGTGTACACAGTTGCTGTTAAAGCCATTGAAGCAGCTGGGCTCGCATAACATTATGCAGAATCCTGACAGGCGTTTCTGATATTTGTCTTCAGTCTGGCGTGTCCCATAAGTCTGCTGTTTGAAGACAGTGCCGTTTTTTACGCCGGGCGATAAAGCGGCAGGCGAGCGGGTTCCAGCCAAAATGGTGGCTGGTCCTCTGTGACAGGCGGCGTTTCTGCTGATGCCTGACTATCTGGCTCCGCTAGCCGGGCTGATTTAATGGAGCCGTGTTGAGATAAATCATTACCTCCGCAGTGCACGCACTTCCAATGCATTTTTAAGATGGAATCTGTTGTTTTCCTGCTCCCACCGACTATTTATGCTGTTTGTGCTGAACCTGCTGAATGCACATGCACGCAAACTCAGTATATTATATATATATATATATATGACAAATACTTAAACAAAAAAGGCTCAACTGAGCAATAAAATGTACTTAAAATATACTGTTCAGTATCCAAACACAGCACATCTGAATAGAGTAGAACCAATGGAGCCAATGGAAAATAGCAAAGGCCTTCAGTTGCTTAGAGGTCGCCTTGAGTTCCTTTGTGAACTTGTAGACTGTTACAAATCTGGGGGGAAATGTATTAAATATTCTCTTTTGCAATACTGCACATCATAGATTCATGAATAATCAGTTTATATATATATATATATATATATATATATATATATATATATATATATATATATATATATATATATAAATATTGTGACTTGACTCTAGGCTGAAGACCTGTAACAGTACAAAAGTTTGGACACACCTTCTCTTCTTCGATGCGTTTTCTTTATTTTCATTACTGATATTTACATTGTAGATTCTCACTGAAGCATCACAACTATGAATGAACACATGTGGAGTTTTATGTACTTAACAAAAAAAGGTGAAATAACAAAAAATAAATGTTTTATATTCTAGTTCCTTCAAAATAGCCACCCTTTGCTCTGATTACTGCTTTCCACACTCTTGGCATCTTTTCTCCCAATGAGCTTCTTTAAGAGGTGGCCACCTGAAATGAAAAGTTTTCCAACAGTCTTGACGGAAGGTAGGAGTTCCCAGAGGTGTTTTTTAGCACTTGTTGCTCCTTTGTCTTCTTCACTCTGTGCTCCAGCTCACCCCAAACCTCAAATCTGGATTGGGTTCAGGTCCGGTGACTGTGGAGGTTCAGCTCATTTTTTTGTTAAGTACATAAAACTCCACATGTGTTCATTCATAGTTTTGATGCTTCAGTGAGAATCTACAATGTAAAAAGTCATGAAAATAAAGAAACGCGTTAAAAAAGAGAAGGTGTGTCCAAACTTTTGGCCTATACTGTATACGACAAATACTTAAATAAAAAAGGGGCTCAACTGAGCAACAAAATATACTTAAAATATACTGTTCTGTATCCAAACGCTTATCTAACACCAATTTCCTCTCGGAGTTTAGTGTTTTTTAGTGCCAGTTCGTTTTGGCACATCTAAATCCACTAGAACACCTTGAGCTAATGGAAAATGGCAAAGGCCTTCAGTTGCTTAGAAGTCACCTTGAGTTCCTTTGTGAACTTGCAGACTATTACACACTTTGCTCTTGACATCATCTTTTTACACACATTCCACCAAATATTGATTTCTGAATTCTAAAAACTTTATGAATATTAACTTGTTTTCTTTGCATTATTTGAGGTCTGAAAGCTCTGCATCTTTTTTGTTATTTCAGTCATTTCTCATTTTCTGTAAATAAATGCTCTAAATGACAATATTTTTTTATTTGGCATTTAGGAGAAATGTTGTCTGTAGTTTATAGAATAAAATAACGATGTTCATTTTACTCAAATATAAATCTATAAATAGCAAAATCAGAGAAACTGATTCAGAAACTGAAGTGCTCTCTTCACTTTTTTACAGAGCTGTAGATTGGTATATAGAGTGGTATATATATTGGCATATGCTAGTATAGAGATTGTTATAGAATTGGTATATAAATTGCTATATGTTGGTATAGAGATTGGTACAGAGATTGGTATAGAGATTGGTATATGTCGGTATGTAGATTGATATACAGATTGGTGTATAGATGGGTATATAGATTGTTATATAGACTGATATATAGACTGGTATATAGATTGGTATATATGTTGGTATATAATTTGTTATATAGATTGGTATAGAGATTGGTATAGATATTGGTATATGTTGGTGTATAGATTGGTATACAGATTGGTGTATAGATGGGTATTGTCATGTCTGGTGCTGAAAGCACATCTGTGTCTCCCACATCCAGCTCTATCTGCGATTCTCACAGTAACAACTACAATACCCAGAACGCACCACTCCATGACACAACACACACTCCCGATCACATGACACGTCACATGACGCCACCAGGAAGTCCCGAGTACTGATTACTCAGTGTATTTAAGGACCATGCTCACGCTCACACCTCGCCGAGTATCTGTTTGGTAAATCCTACAATACAAAGCGTTTCTCTTGCCCTTGCTATTTTCCGTGTATGATCCTGTTTTTGTTTTCTACCGACTTCGATTTTTGCCTGCTCCCTTGTGTTGGATTACCGTGTATGACCTGGACTGTTTATTGTACTTTGGATTTTTGCCTAACCTGTGATACTGCCTTTCCGTGTATGAACTCTGGACTGTCCTCCGTTTATGGTATGGTTTCTCTACACTGTGCATTTGTGGTATTGACCCTGTTTCTGTTGACTACCCCTGTTTACTCTATAACTTTAATAAAAGTTATTTTATTGTATCTGCACCAGTCTCCTTCCTGTCTGGCCCTGACAAGATACTCGGCCGTAATGACAGAGACTGCGGATACAGAGTCTATTAAGTCTGGTTTGGCTAACCAGGGTCGGCTTCTAGGTCAGCACCAGCAAACGCTCGCTGGTGTGACCCAAGCTGTTGATGAGCTAGCACGCCACCAGGTTAACCAACAGCAGCAGCTAGCCGATATTATGAGTCACCTCCGGGGTTTGTCCACCCAGAACCCTAGCCCAGTGGTTAGCCCTGTAGCCAGTCCTAACAAACCCACTACTCCCTTTTTCGCTGTGTGTAAACCAGAGGTCTATGACGGTAACACTGAGAAGTGTAATGGATTTCTGCTCCAGTGCTCCGTGTTTTTTAGCAACTCACCCCCTGCTTCTGATAAAGCTAAAATCTTTATAATTTCTCGGTTGTCTGGCAAGGCTTTGGACTGGGCTACAGCTATTTGGGAAAGCATTTCTGAATCCAGCTACGACACTTTTTTGTCTATTTTTCGCAGTGTTTTTGATCATACACGCTATGGGCAATCTAGTGGAGAGCTTCTGATTTCCTTGAAGCAAGGTAAACTATCTGTGGCAGCCTTTGCTCTGGAGTTCCGTACGTTAGCTGCTAGCAGCGGTTGGAATGACCCTGCTCTCATCTCCATGTTTCGACACTGACTTAACCCAGAGATTCAAAGAGAACTTGCATGCAAGGACGACTCACTCACCCTGGATCAGCTGATCGCTCTGTCTATCCGTCTGGATCAGCTCCTTTCCCGTAAGCCCAAAGCTGTTAGCCACACTCCTGTGGTTCGCCCTGTGCAACTCCAGTCCGGGAATCCAGTTCCGGAATCTGTGCCTGCACCCAGCCCTGAGCCCATGGACATCACACGATCCAGACTATCCGTCGCTGAGAGGCAGCGTCGCATACGCCTTCACCTGTGCCTCTATTGTGGTGGTCCAGGTCATCTAAGGGCGAACTGTGAACTCCGGCCCAATTCTGTTCAAGCGTCTGCTCTGGGAGAGCAGAGAGTACTCCACGCGCTAACGTGGTATGTACCCCTGTTTCTAAACTTAAAGAAAAATGTTTCGAGTTGCCTGTTATTATTACCACTCCAACGGATGTTTTTTGTGTCTCAGCGCTTGTAGATTCTGGGTCGGAGGGGAACTTTATCAGCCTGGATTTGGTGGAGGAGCACGCCATACCCACGAAAGTTCTCTCCAAGTCGATCTCCATCCATGCCATCGATGGAGAGACTGTACGCTCCAAACCTGTGACCCTGCAGACTCTTCCTCTCACCCTTCAAGCCAGCGCTCTACATGTGGAACAGCTCTCTCTCTATGTACTCCCACGCACAGAACATCCACTGGTTTTGGGAGCGCCATGGCTAAAGACACACGACCCCGTCATTTCATGGAGCCTGGGAGACATCACTGCCTGGTCTCCTTTCTGTCGTGAGAACTGTTTATCTTTAATTTCACTCTCTTTGCAATCTACCTCTGTCGAAAGCCCTAATTCTGTAGATACCCCTGATATTCCCTCCGAGTACTATGATTTTTCTGATGTGTTTAGTAAAGCTAAAGCTACTGAGTTACCTCCGCATCGCCCCTATGATTGCTCTATTGATTTAATAGAGGGTTCTGTACTGCCCAAAGCTCGTGTGTACCCATTGTCTCGTGATGAGGAGAAGGCTATGGAAGAGTATGTTAGTGAAGCTCTTGCGCAGGGTTTCATTCGCCCATCCAAATCCCCAGTTGGTTCAGGTTTCTTCTTCGTGAAGAAGAAGGATGGGGGTTTGAGACCCTGCATAGATTACAGAGGCTTAAACGACATTACTAAAAAGTTCGCTTACCCGCTCCCGTTAATCCCAGCAGCTCTCGAACAGTTACGTAATGCCGTGTACTTCACCAAACTCGATCTCCGTAGCGCTTATAATCTCATTCGTATCAGGGAAGGTGACGAATGGAAAACGGCGTTTTCCACCACCAACGGCCACTATGAATACCTGGTCATGAGCTACGGTCTCGCTAACGCACCAGCTATATTCCAGTCGTTTATGAATGACATATTTCGCGATCTCATTAATCACTCTGTTGTCCTTTTTATAGACGATATCCTTATCTATTCACCAGATCTCCCCACACACATTCAGCATGTCCGCCAAGTTCTCCAACGCCTGAGAGAACATAGTCTGTTTGCCAAAGCCGAGAAATGTGAGTTCCACACTCAAAGGGTCACATTTCTCGGCTACGTTATCAGTTCCTCCGGTGTCCTTATGGACGATGAGAAAGTAACTGCCGTTACTAATTGGCCAGTGCCCCAGACCATTAAAGATCTCCAGCGATTCCTTGGCTTCGCTAATTTTTATAGGCGGTTCATCCGTAACTTTAGCTCCATTGCTGCGCCCCTGACTGCTCTCACTAAGGGGGCTGCTAAAATCCTGAAGTGGTCTACCGATGCAGATCGCGCTTTCAGTGAGCTGAAAGCTGCGTTCACTTCAGCCCCTGTACTTAAGCACCCTAATCCCGAGTTTCCCTTCGTAGTGGAAGTGGACGCTTCCGAATCGGGTGTTGGCGCGGTTCTCTCTCAGCGTAGTGGGTCGCCACCCAAATTGTTTCCTGTAGCCTTCTTCTCACGCAAGCTTTCCCCTGCGGAGCGTAACTATGGGATAGGGGATAGGGAACTTCTTGCTGTGAAATTAGCTCTAGAAGAATGGCGTCACTGGCTGGAGGGGTCCGTTCATCCGTTTACTGTGTATACTGATCACAAGAATTTGGAATACCTCCGCACGGCTAAGCGACTTAATCCGAGACAAGCACGTTGGTCTCTTTTTTTCTCTAGATTTAACTTCTCGATCTCATTCCGTCCGGGAAACCGTAATACTAAAGCTGATGCGCTGTCCAGGGTTTACAGCACTGTGGACAGCGCATCCCAGCCCCAGGAGGCTGAACGCATTCTTCCTCCCTCTGTTCAGATCGCAACCATTCAATGGGAGTTAGACGATCAGATTCGCCAAAGTAACGCTAATCAGCCCAATTCTGAGGACTGTCCTCAGGGTAAAACGTTCGTACCCGTTCAGTTTCGAGACAGGCTCATCACCTGGGCTCATTCCGCTTTAACCTCTGGTCATCCTGGTGTCACACGCACTTTACAATTACTCTCTGCCCGTTACTGGTGGGATTCTATGCGTGCTGATGTTCACTCTTTCGTTACCTCCTGCTCTGTCTGTGCGCAATGTAAAACGCCTAAAACCCTTCCAGCCGGTAAGCTACTACCTCTCCCTGTACCTGAGAGACCTTGGTCACATATAGCGGTTGATTTTGTTACTGATCTGCCTGTATCTGAGGGTTATACTACAGTTCTCACTATTGTTGATCGTTTCTCTAGAGGGGTTAAATTTATTCCATTCCCAGCTCTGCCTACTGCCTTCCAAACTGCTCAAGCTATTTATATGCATGTATTTAGACACTTTGGTATCCCCGAAGATATTTTGTCTGACCGTGGTCCTCAATTTACTTCTCGTGTGTGGAAGGCATTTTTTGAACATCTCGGTGTACATGTCAGTCTCACTTCTGGGTTCCACCCTACATGTAATGGTCAATGTGAGAGGGTTAATCAGGAACTCGGGAAATTCCTCCGCACATACTGCTTCAAACATCCCACTGATTGGTCACAATACCTCGTCTGGGCTGAAATAGCACAAAACTCCCTAGTTAACACTACCTCTGGCCTCACCCCCTTTCAGTGTGTTCTGGGTTTTCAGCCTCCTCTAGCTCCTTGGACAGCGGTGTCCACTGATGTGCCGGCTGTGGATGAATGGATGAAGCGCAGTGAGCAGGTGTGGGAAGACACGCATCGTAAAGTCTCTGAGGTACTGCGCGTGTACAAGGAGCGTGCTGACAAGCACCGTGGTGACAACCCAGACTACCAACCAGGAGATCGGGTGTGGCTCTCTACCCGGGACTTTAGGTTTGAGGGTAGTTGTAGAAAGCTCCTGCCTAAGTTTATTGGTCCTCTTAAGATTTTGTCACGTATTAATGAAGTTACTTACAAGGTGGAGTTACCCCCTCAGTATCGTGTTAATAATTCTTTCCATGTATCTCTCCTCAAGCCTATGGTCCCGGGTCCGCTCGCTGACGCTGCACCGGCTGATGTTCCACCCGCGGCTGTGGAGGGGGAGGGGTCGTCCACGTATGCTGTCCGGGAGGTGCTGGATTCACGCAGACGTGGGGGTGTGCTCCAATACCTTATCGATTGGGAGGGGTATGGTCCGGAGGAGCGTTGTTGGGTGGCTGCCAAAGACGTGCTGGACCCTGCCTTGCTCGTGGAGTTTCATGCTCGTTTTCCTGGTAAGCCTGCTCCTAGGCCCCGTGGACGTCCCAAGCGTCCTCCGACCTCCTCTGCTCCAACTCGTCGGGTTTCTCGCTCTGGTGAACCCCGTCTGTCTGGCACCTCCGCTCCGACACCTGCACCTCCCGCCGGTACTCCCTGTCCGCCGGGTGGTCGTCGCCGGGGTCGGCCCCGTTCTGCCTCCGCTCCGGGCCCTCAGGGGGAGGGTACTGTCATGTCTGGTGCTGAAAGCACATCTGTGTCTCCCACATCCAGCTCTATCTGCGATTCTCACAGTAACAACTACAATACCCAGAACGCACCACTCCATGACACAACACACACTCCCGATCACATGACACGTCACATGACGCCACCAGGAAGTCCCGAGTACTGATTACTCAGTGTATTTAAGGACCATGCTCACGCTCACACCTCGCCGAGTATCTGTTTGGTAAATCCTACAATACAAAGCGTTTCTCTTGCCCTTGCTATTTTCCGTGTATGATCCTGTTTTTGTTTTCTACCGACTTCGATTTTTGCCTGCTCCCTTGTGTTGGATTACCATGTATGACCTGGACTGTTTATTGTACTTTGGATTTTTGCCTAACCTGTGATACTGCCTTTCCGTGTATGAACTCTGGACTGTCCTCCGTTTATGGTATGGTTTCTCTACACTGTGCATTTGTGGTATTGACCCTGTTTCTGTTGACTACCCCTGTTTACTCTATAACTTTAATAAAAGTTATTTTATTGTATCTGCACCAGTCTCCTTCCTGTCTGGCCCTGACAGGTATATACATTTTTATATAGACTGATATATAGACTGGTATATAGATTGGTATATATGTTGGTATATAATTTGTTATATAGATTGGTATGTAGACTGGTATATAGATCGCTATATAGATTGGTATAGAGACTAGTATCTAGATTGGTATATGTTGGTATATATAAATATATTGATATATAGATTGGTATACAGACTAGTATCTAGGTTTGAATTACTGATATACAGGATTCAATGATTTTCAAGACAAACGAGGCCTAAAGCCTCATACCAAACTGTGCCTTATGTATTATTGGTATAGATATTGGTATATGTTGGTGTATTGATTGGTATATAGATTTTTATATAATTTGGTATATAGAGTGGTATATTGATTGGTATATGTTAGTATAGAGGTTGGATTAGGGATTGGTATACTGTATAGATTGGTATATATATATATTTTTATGAAGATTGGTATATAGATTGGGGTATATATTTTGTGGTATAGATGGTGCACTGTGTGCAGATCCGTGGTCTCGGCTGGGACGTGTTGTTGTAGAACACATGACCTAAATGTCAGAAAGCAGCTCTGGAGAAAAATGTGAATCTGTGCTGAACTCGACAAGCAGGAAGCCATGATTCAGCTGAGCCTGCACTCTAACACACACACACACACACACACCGTACACACAGTACAGCGTACAGTACACCTGAGCTGAATGGGGATGATCAGATGTCTGAGAGCTCAGGGCTGTGTGGTGGTGCTGCTGCTCTGATGATTATAGAGGCTGGAGATCCAGAACCCAACTGAGGATACTGATAACTTCAGCACAGCCCAGCACAGCCCAACACAGCCGAACACAGCAGCAGCCCGACACTGATACTGATCAGATCTGAAGCACATCATCAAGTCTGGTTTAAAAAGCTTTCAGTGGTGTTTATTTCTGTAATTGGTTTTAATCTATATATATATATATTCTATCTAATTAGATAATGGCATGTAGACATCCCACTTCTCCAGTAACATCCGTGATTGTACTGCATGTTAATATCAGCTCCCTGATGCTTACTAGTCATCTGCAACACAGGTTCTGTGGTTCTCGAACCTCTGATATATGTGATAAATGAACTACAGGTGTTTAATCGTTTAACATGTTAGGCTAGGGACTGAGCAATTCATTTTTCTACTCTTTTGGAATTCATTTTATCTCTTTTAACAGTTTTGCAGTATTTACATGTTTTTTATAAGCTGCGGAGAGTAAGAGTCACTAAATCATTTTAAACAGTTCATATCTAACCACCTTCAGACAGCCTGTACCTGTTTTACTGAATCTTATTTATTCCTAACTTTATTTATTTATTTATTTTTTCGTTCCTTATTATTATTATTATTATTATTATTATTATTATTATTGTTATTATAATCTTTTCTTTTAATAGTTTTGTATTATTGCTTTTTTAACTTATTTAGATTTTCTTTAATTATTATTATTATTACTATTATTATTTGTATTATGTAAAAATTTGTTTTAGCTTAACTTCAACTAATTTTTGTTGTATTAATTTATCTTATTTTGATCTTACTTTTTTCTTCTTATTATTTATTTATTTATTTTTTATTTATTTGCATTATTTGAGGTTTTTCTTATTTCAGCCATTTCTCATTTTCTGCAAATAAATGCTCTAAATAACAATATTTTTATTTGGAATTTGGGAGAAATGTTGTCTGTAGTTTATAGAATAAAACAACAACATTCATTTATTCACATAAACCTATAAATAGCAAAATCGGAGAAACATTCAAAAACTGAAGTGGTCTTAATTTTTTTCCAGAGCTGTATAAACAGTATTTAATTTTTTGTGGCCATTAACATTACAGAGTAGCATCACAGCGCTAACGCTCAGAGGAAAGCGCAGCGACTCGGTTCTGATACATCAGCTCACAGATGCACCCAGAGAGAGCAAGGCCAATTGTGCTTTCTCAGGACTCTGACTGCTGATGGCAAGCTGCATGACTGGGATTTGAACCAGTGATCTCCAAAACATAGTGGCAGCGCTTTAAACCGCTGGACCACTCTCATCTTAATTCTTAAATACAATCCCAGGTTCATTTCCTCTCAGTATTCTGGAGTGTATAATCTGTAACTAATGCTCTACTCTACTGCACCTATGTTGTTTCCTGCTCCGAGGGCAAGTAGGATCTCAGTAGGGGTTACCAGCAGGGTTCACTGCGGCCCTCAGCTATCATCCCCAGTGTGCCAACGCCCTCAATAGCATCAGTTAAACGTATGATGCTGGACGTCCCTCTGTAGCAAAAGTAATTTGGTGATTTCTGAGGGCGAGTCGCAGGGCAGGAACGGGTCTCTCATTAAAACAAATAAAGAAATAAAACTACGGCGAGAGAGAGAGAGAGTCGGTGTAGCTGGAGCGTCTGCTACTGCTTTAGGTTTGACGCAGCCCCGCTCTCCTGTGGCACAGCCGGAGAGGCTCGGAAAATCTGGCCCATGAATAATTTAGCACTCTGAGACCTCTCTCCGGTTCGGCAGATATAAAGCAGGAATATCAAGATCCCAGGCTCTTTATTGGCACGCGACAGAGTGATGAGCACTGAAGAAAGCGTGGCGATAAAAAACAAAGTACGCAATGAAACGCAAGACAACAATGAGAGATGTAGCGGCCTTAAAAATTAATCAACACACGGCCACTTTATTAGAAACACCTGCATTGTAGCTCCAACTTTTCTGCGTGCAATGAAAAAAGTGACCATTATAGTAGGTGTAGGTGTTTCCAATAAAGTGGCCAGTGAGTGGAAGCACAAGGTATAGTGGCAGGTCCTAAAGAAATAGTTAAAAACGTGGCATTGTAGCTTCAACTTGCAGGTGTACAGTTAGAAAATAAGTAAAAATAAAAGTGTTAAAAGTGTTAAAAGTGCTTATTTTAAAGTGGCCAATGGTTAGAAGCACAAGTTAGAAGGTGTAGTGTTTCTAATTAAACGGGTAAAAGTGTGACAGCCTAAAAAGTAATCAACACATGGCCACTTTATTAGAAACACCTGCATTGTAGCTTCAAGTTGCAGGTGTACAGTTAGAAAATAAGTAAACATAAAACATAAAAAAGTGTTGAAAGTGCTTATTTTAAAGTGGCCAATGGTTAGAAGCACAAGTTAGAAGGTGTAGGTGTTTCTAATAAACTAGGTAAAAGTGTGGCGGCCTAAAAAAGCAATAAGCACATGGCCACTTTATTAGAAACGCCTGCATTTTAGCTCCAACTTTTTGGTGTGCATTGAAAAAAAGAGACTGTTACAGTAGGTGTAGGTGTTTCCAATAAAGTGGCCATTGAGTGGAAGCACAAGGTATAGTAGCAGGTCCTAAAGAAAGTGTTAAAAGTGTGGCAGCTTTACAAAGTAATCAACACATGGCCAATTTATTAGAAACACCTGCATTTTAGCTCTTTTTTTGGTGTACAATGAAAAAAGTGACCAACATAGTTGGTGCAGGTGTTTCCAATAAAGTGGCCAGTGAGTCAAAGCACAAGGTATAGTGGCATGTCCTAAAGAAAGTGTTAAAAACATGGCGGCCTAAAAAGTAATCAACACACGGCCACTTTATTAGAAACACCTGCATAAAGTGATGGTGCAATGAGAAATAGCAGTGTTATACAGTAATGACCACATGGCCACTTTATTAGAAACACCTTGTACCCCTTGCCATTGTAACTACAACTTTTTGGTGTGCAATGTAAAAAAGAGACCATTAAAGTAGGTGTAGGCATTTTTAATATAGTGGCCAGTCAATGAGTGGAAGCACAATGACGTAGGTGTAGGTGTTTCCAATAAAGTGGCCAGTGAGTAGAAGCACAAGGTATAGTGGTAGCCTCTAAAGAAAGTGTTAAAAGCATAGCAACCTAAAAAGTAATTAACACATGGCCAGTTTATTAGAAACACCTGCATTTTAGCTTCAACTTGCAGGTGTACCGCTAGTAGAATAAAAGTTTTAAAAGTGCTTATTTTAAAGTGGCCAATGCTTAGAAGTGCAATGAGATGTACCAGTAATGTACATGAGATGTACCAGTGTTACACAGTAATGAATGGAAGCACATGGTAGTAGGTATAGGTGTTTCTAATAAAGTGGCCAGTGAGTCGGAAGCACAATATAAAGATATAAAGCAGGAATATAAAAATTTGAGGTTCTTTATTAGCATGTTACTATATGAATGGTACAGAGTAGTAGGTCTTAAAGAAAGAGTTTAAAGTATGGCAACCTAAAAAGTAACTAACACATGGCCACTTTATTAGAAACACCTGTGTTGTAGCTTTAAATTGCAGGTGTAAAGTTAGAAAATAAGTAGAATAGAAGTGTTAAAAGTGTTAAAAGTGCTTCTTTTAAAGTGGCCAATGATTAGAAGAACAGGTTAGAAGGTGTAGGTGTTTCTAATAAAGTAAAGATGCATTGAAATGAAGCTCCAACTTTATGCTGTGCAATGAAAAAGGGACCATTACAGGTGTTTCTAATAAAGTGGCCAGTGAGTGGAAGCACAAGGTATACATATAAAGCAGAAATATAAAGATCTGCAACAATGCGGGCGGTAGGAAAAAAAAAATGAAACAAAAAGAAAGAGTGGCAATTAAAAACTAAGTACGCAATACAATGCCTTAAAAATGATTCAAACACACGCCACTTTATTAGAAACACCTGCATTTTAACTCCAACTTTTCTGTGTGCATAAAAAAAGAAACCATTTATAGTTGGTGAAGACATTTCTTATAGAGTAGTAGGTAGTAGGTATAGATGTTTCCAATAAAGTGGCCAGTCAGTGAGTGGAAGAACAAGGTATAGATATAAAGCAGAAATACAAAAAAAATTTAAGGTTCTTTATTGGTAGGGAGTGTTAGGCACTAAAGAAAGAGCGGCAATAAAAAAAACAAAGAATGCAATAAAATGCAAGACAACAATGTGAGATGTAGCAGTGTCCATATGGCCATTTTATTAGAAACACCTGCATATAGTAGGTAGTAAAGTTATAGCTTAAACTTGCTGGTGTAGAATTAGAAAATAAGACCTTTATAATAAGAAAATAAGGCATTTCTAATAAAGTGAAGCCACAGGGCAGTAGGTGTAGGCGTTTCTAATAAAGTGGCCACTGAGTTAAAGCACATGGCATTAGGTGTTTCTAATAAAGTGGCCAGGGAGCGGAAGCATTCATTAATGAAGGCAGTACAGAGTGTTAGGCCCTAAAGAAAGAGTGGCAATAAAAAACAAAGTACGTAATAAAATGCAAGACAACACAACGAGCTGTAGCAGCGCTAAAATAACACATGGCCACTTTATTAGAAACGCCTGCCTGGTAGCTGCAACAAGATCTGTAAAGTAGGTGTAGGTGTTTCCAATAAAGTGAAAGTGGAAGCACAAGGTAGTATAGTAGTAGGTGTTTCCAATAAAGTGGCCAGTAAGTAGGACCACAAGGTAGTTCTATAAGTAGGTGTTTCCAATAAAGTGGCCAGTGTGTGGAAGCACAAGGTAGTTGTATACATAGGTGTTTCCAATAAAGTGGCCATCAGTAAGTGAAAGCACAAGGTAGTACAGTAGTAAGTGTTTCCAATAAAGTGGCCAGTGAGTGAGTGGAATCACAAGGTAGTATAGTAGTAGTAGATGTTTCCAATAAAGTGGCCAGTGTGTGGAAGCACAAGGTAGTTGTATACATAGGTGTTTCCAATAAAGTGGCCATCAGTAAGTGAAAGCACAAGGTAGTATAGTAGTAGGTGTTTCCAATAAAGTGGCCAGTCACTGAGTGAAAGCACAAAGGTAGTAGTACAGTAGTAGGTGTTTCCAATAAAGTGGCTAGTCAGCGAGTGGAAGCACAAGGTAGTAGTATAGTAGTAGATGTTTCCAATAAAATGGCCAGTCAGTGAATGGAAGCACAAGGTAGTTGTATAAGTAGGTGTTTCCAATAAAGTGGACAGTGAGTAGAAGTACAAGCTAGCATAGTAGTATGTGTTTTCAGTGAAGTGGCCAGTCAGTGAGTGAAAGCACAAGGTAGTTGTAAACGTTGGTGTTTCCAATAAAGTGGCCAGTCAGTGAGTGAAAGCACAAGGTAGTTGTAAATGTTGGTGTTTCCAATAAAGTGGCCAGTCAGTAAGTGGAAACACAAGGTAGTTGTAAAAGTTGGTGTTTCCAATAAAGTGGCCAGTCAGTAAGTGGAAACACAAGGTAGTAGTACAGTAGTAGGTGTTTCCAATAAAATGTCCAGGTGAGTAAGTGAAAGCACAAGGTAGTTGTAAATGTTGGTGTTTCCAATAAAGTGGCCAGTCAGTAAGTGGAAACACAAGGTAGTAGTATAGTAGTAGGTGTTTCCAATAAAGTGGCCATCAGTGAGAGAAAGCACAAGGTAGTTGTAAAAGTTGGTGTTTCCAATAAAGTGGCCAGTCAGATAGTGAAAGCACAAGGTAGTAGTATAGTAGTAGGTGTTTCCATTAAAGTGGCCAGTCAGTGTGTGAAAACACAAGGAAGTAGTACAGTATTAAGTGTTTCCATTAAAGTGGCCATCAGTGAGTGAAAGCACAAGGTAGTATATTAGTAGTAAGTGTTTCCATTAAAGTGGCCACCAGTCAGTGAAAGCACAAGGTGGTAGTACAGTAGTAGGTGTTTCCAATAAATTGGCCAGTGAGTGACTGGCTGCCGCTCTGAATTGCTGCCACCTGCGCAGCTATAAAAAGCTGATTGAGCTGCTGGATGTTGGAGTACCTCAGCACGGTTACAAAGGCGTAACAGAGGGTCGAGAGTGGGCTATTTCAGGCTCTGATAGAGGGAGCGTGAAGGACCATGCTGATTGAGAAGGTTGGGTATGGAGGAGGTGTACAGCTTCTGTATAGATCCTGCAAAACATTTACCTACAGATTTTGTTACAGCTGGACCTGTAGATCCTGCTCTACACTGCTCATACACTTATGTATGTATGTATGTAGGAATTCTACCAGTCAGGTATTAAGGAGCAGTAAAGCCACTCCACTGATGTACAGCATTATATAGGAGTTACAGTAAAGTTTCTCCAGCACCAAGACTGGAGCAGCATTAGCATTAGCCACTAACCCCACTAAGCGCTAGCTCCTTCGCCATTTAAAAGTGAGTATATCACACTGTAGTCTGCACGCTTACCATGTTAAAACAAGATACATGGGACAAACCGCTAGCTAATATCATTCTGGAGTAAAGGCATAAAGTTATCCAAAAGCAGTGTGTAAGACTGGTGGAGGAGAACATGATGCCAAGATGCATGATTACAAACTGTGATTAAAAACCAGGGATATTCCACCAAATATTGATTTCTGCACTCTTAAAACTTTTTTATAAATATAAACTTGTTTTTATTTGCATTACTTGAGGACTGAAAGCTCTGCATCTTGTTTTTTTGTTATTTCAGCCATCTCTCATTTTCTGCAAATAAATGCTCTAAATTTGGCGAATTTGGGAAAAAGGTTGTCCGTAGTTTATAGAATAAAAAACAATGTTCGTTTTACTCAAACATAAACCTATAAATAGCAAAATCAGAGAAACTGATTCAGAAACTGATTATTTCACTAATACATTTGAGTATTTTTTTAACAATGTGCATTATGCAATTCATTGCAACATCCAATCTCAAAGAATGTAAAATGGACAAAATGTCTTTGATCGCACGTCTTCGAGGCATGGCTAGTGGTCACCAATCTCTCACCAGGAGGTACACTACCCAAAAAAAGCTTGTGAGAGCATTTTTATAGTGCACTTTTACTCATTTAGTTGCTGGACTATGACTGAAATTTTTTTAGGTTATAATAATACAGTCCAGGCATTAACAGATCAAGCTTATTGGTCCATCAGTGCATTTTGTATAATATAATGCAATTTAATATTTAATATATGCAGCAATACATATATCAATCTAATATCTGTCCATATCACAGAGCCTTGGTTTGAAAGGCTTTTCAATTGGATTGGCCTCAATTGGACGCTGGTCTATTTTAGTCATGGATAAAGGAAGCATTACGGACCGCAGCGAAGCTCAGGGGTCAGTATTAGATATGTAATGATAGTTTCATGTTGCATGTTGATTGATTTGATTCAGATATCGTACTGTAACGAATAGAGCAGCCTTTAATTAACAGCCGGCTCCATTTATGCTCCAGTGTATTGACCAGAAAACCATCTATGATGTAAATGCGGTTGCAACGGGAGGCATGGGAAGAGAGTGGGTGTATGTTTGGCTAGTGCTGGGCAATATGGGAAAAATCATATATCACGATATATATCGTGATATACTACATTTAAGTACGTTTTCAGTTATTCTTCGAAAACCGTGTTTATGCAAAGTGACCACGCCAATACATTTCATCGTAGCCTACTTTATATATTTGCATAAATCATTGATGAAATTACTGTAGAAATGATAGACAGACAGATAGATAGATAGATAGATGAAAGAGCTTTCAGACCTCAAATAATGCAAAGAAAACAACAAGTTCATATTCATAAAGTTTTAAAGAGTTCAGAAATCAACATTTGGTGGAATAACCCTGTTTTTTAATCACTGTTTTTTCCATGCATCTTGGCATCATGTTCTCCTCCACCAGTCTTACACACTGCTTTTGGATAACTTTATGCTGCTTTACTCCTGCTGCAAAAATTCAAGCAGTTCAGTTTGGTGGTTTGATGGCTTGTGATCATCCATCTTCCTCTTGATTATATTCCAGAGGTTTTCAATTTGGTAAAATCAAAAAAACTCATCATTTTTAAGTGCTCTCATATTTTAGTCCAAACAAAAACAGTTATTATGACAGGCCTGTATTTATTTATTACTACAAAATCTGAAAAACAAATACAAACAGTAGGACTCCAACAAATCCATTAAGTGTAAGTGTAGGAATGCTTTTCATATAGGATGATATTTAACACTCACGCAGTGTTTCAGAGCCGCTACTGGAGCCGGCGCTCTAACCGAGTTAACATTGTTGATTAGGATAATTAGCTGCATCGCCTGCGGGCGGAAAAGCATAAAACGCAGCTTCTTTCAGATGCTTTGGCAAAATGTTAATATCTGTATTTTTAGCGATGTCACGCTCCAGGCGTGAGCCGCTTGTTGCGTAACGTTGCATTGACGTTTTGATTGCGGTTTTCAAAAGGGCCTCACGTACCTACATCACCGTACATCTGCCTGACGTCTGTCCACCGGACACTGATAGAATATCAATGCGGTTAATACTGATCTGTGCTGACTGTTATTCCTCAGTTCCATCAATGTGTTCCATCAAATTCCTCCTGTGATTGTCTGCATGCAACTCCAGCAGAAATCATTCACATCCACAGGTCACTGCAGCGTTCCACAACTCTATAGGGTATTATATAGGGTGGTATAGGGTAGTATAGAGAGCATAAAGTAGTTTGATATAGGGTAGTATAGGAGAATATAGAGAGTATAATGTAGTTTGGGGAGTATAGGATAGCATATGGAACATAAAGGAGAATAAGAAGTATATGGTGGTGTAGGGGCAGTATAGGCTAGTACAGGATAATATAGGGTAGTATAGGGAGCAACATACAGTAGTTTGATATAGGGGGTTATAAGGAGTATAAGGCAGGATAGGCAGTATAGGGTAGAATATAGGTCAATAGGAGAGTATAGGAGAGTTTAGAGAATATAGTGTAGTATGAGGAGTATATGGTAGTATAGGACAGCATATGGAGCAAAGGGGGGTATAAGAAGTATATGGTAGTGTAGGGCAGTATAGGTTAGTATAGGATAAAATAGACTATAGGGGCTGTATAGTGTAGTACGGGGAGTATAGTGTAGTATAGACAGTATATGGTAGTGTAGGATAGAATAGGGAGTGTAGGGAGGTAAATGATAATATAGGTAGTATTGGTAGTATAGGAAGTATAGGGCAGTGCAGGGCAGTATAGGGTAGAATAAGGAGCAAAATGTAGTATAGTATGAATTAGTATAAGGTGTATAGGGCAGTATAGGGTGGTATAGGGTATTACAGGGTGTACAGTAAAATATTGGGAGTACATGGTAATATAGGGTCATATTGAGAATAATATTGAGTAGTGTAGAGTAGTATAGAGGAGTATAGGATGTATAGGTGAGTACAGGGAGTATAGTGTAACATATGGAGCATAGGGTAATATAGGGTTGTATGGGGAACATAGGGTACTATAGGGTGTTGTAGAGTACAAAGTATAAGAAGTATAAATTAGTATAGGGAGTATAAGGTGTATAGCTGAGTGCAGGGTAGTATAGGGTGCATAAGTGAGTGCAGGGTAGTATAGGGTGCATAAGTGAGTGCAGGGTAGTATAGGTTGCATAGGTGGGTGCAGGGTAGTATAGGGTGTATAGGTGAGTGCAGGGTAGTATAGGGTGTATAGGTGAGTGCAGGGTAGTATAGGGTGTATAGGTGAGTGCAGGGTAGTATATGGTGTATAAGGAACATAGGGTAGTATAGGGTGTTGTAGAGTACTATAAAGAAGTATAAATTAGTATAGGGAGTATAAATTATATAGGTGAGTACAGAGTAGTATAGGGTGCATAGGTGAGTGGGTACCACTTTAAAATAAGACTACCTTTATAAAGGGTTTATACATGGTTTACAATTAGTTTATTAATGGTTACTAATTAGGTTGTAAATGCCTTAAAAATCATTAATAGTCAGTTATAACACATATGTAGAAAGGGCAACAATGACCTTTTGTTTGCCAAATAGTAAACCCGCAGCAATCTATATTGTTGCCCTTTCTATGTATGTGTTATAACTTATTATTAATGATTTTTAAGGCATTTACAACCTATTTAGTAACTATTTATAAACTAATTGTAAACCGTTTATAAACCCTTTATAAAGGTAGTCTTTTTTTAAAGTGTGAGTGAGTGCAGGGTAGTATATGGTATATATAGGGAACATAGGGTAGTATAGGGTGTTGCAGAGTACTATAAAGAAGTATAAATTAGTATAGGGAGTATAAATTATATAGGTGAGTACAGGGTTGTATAGGGTGCATAGGTGAGTGCAGGGGTGTATAGGTGAGTGCAGGGTAGTATATGGTGCATAGGTGAGTGCAGGGTAGTATATGGTGTATAGGTGAGTGCAGGGTAGTATAGGGTGTATAGGTGAGTGCAGGGTAGTATATGGTGTATAGGTGAGTGCAGGGTAGTATAGGGTGTATAGGTGAGTGCAGGGTAGTATATGGTGTATAGGTGAGTGCAGGGTAGTATATGGTGTATAGGGAACATAGGGTAGTATAGGGTGTTGTAGAGTACTATAAAGAAGTATAAATTAGTATAGGGAGTATAAGGTAGTATAAAGGGTATATAGGTAAGTATGGAGTGTAGAGAAGTATAAGGTAGCGTAGATAGTATAGGCACTATAGGGAAGTGTATGGTAATATAATGAGTATGGGGATTATAGGAGCGTTCCTATATCACAATTTCCATCTTTTCCAAATTGTCCTAGTCTTTTAGAATTTTCTATGTTGGGCTTACTGGTATAATCTATTTTGTTTACTCATACCGAACCCTGGTGTTCCTGTTTTAGCCCCAACCCTCCTCTATAACTGCATCTCCCGCTACCAAAGTTTTACTCAAGATTCAAAGTAGCTCTCCTTCAAGTAGCGACAGCAAGTGCTAAACAATATAATACACTGTGGGCTTGTTAAAATATGCCTGCGAACAGAAATGTGTCACGGAACCGCATGAATTTTAATTCCCCGCCAACATCCTTCATACAAGACTGGCAGCGCCCTCCAAAAGTGTACGGCGAGCTGGAGCTGAACACCTGCTGGGACCCGAAAAAAAAAAAAAAAAAAACTCCGTTCTGCAACTTTGACAAGCTTTTGGAGCAGGCGGAGCATCAAGGTGTGAAATCCAGTTCAAGGAACACACTGTTTGACTCGCTGTCACTTACTGTAATTATGCGAGTGTGTATAGCGGGTAGGCTCGGGTGGCTCGCGTGGGGCGCTTTGCTGCTGCTGCAAAACAGCTTGATTTATTAGCGTGGCTCAGCGATCACAGGGGGGGATGAGCAGGAACATCCTTGGGTTTTAATTCACAAACTGAGACAAACTCGGCTCGCGTTTAGCGAACGCTGACAGAAATACGACTGAGAAACAGCCATATCATTAGAACCACCTGCCTAACACTGGGTAAGTCCCTGTTGTGCCTCTGAAACAGCTGTGATCCATTGAACCATTGACTCCACGAGAGCTTTGAAGGTTTCCTGTTATATTTGGAGATGTTTAGACGTTACAGCAGATGCTTCAAGGGCGTTGTATACAGTTTAAACTTTACTACATCATGCCATATTGGCCTATATGGGCGGAGTCTCACTATACTTGATGCTGATTGGTCTGTAGAATGTTGTCAAGTCATTGAGTGACCTTGGAAGGAAGGTGTTCAGTGTTCAGGAAGGTGTTCAGAAGATTCTTCAAAGCAGAATGAGTCAAATTTAGAATTTATTTTATTTCTGTTTATAAATAAAATAAAAGAAAAAAACTGGAGGGTTAAAATTTCAGAGTTAAGAAGCTAATAGTTGGTTTTTATATAGTTGAATATTTCAGTGTTAACCCAAATAAACCCAACAAATACTGTTATAACTAATAACTCCACAAAGATTTAATTCTCAAAACTAATTATTTGCATAATGGACAGCTCCCCCCCTCCCCCAATAAGCATTGGCATATTTTCCTGCCTTTAGAACTTCCATAAACTTCCATTAAACAAGAACAGACTGTTCACTTGCTGCGTAATATGTAGATCCCACCTCATTACAGGTGAAATTGGAACCAGATAATCAATGGAATTCAATTAACATCATAGTGGTTTTAATGTTATGGCTGATTGGTGCTTGTGTCCTATTTTTGTGTTTTTCTGTTTTTGAGAAAATGTCAATAGTTTGTCAGTATTGCAGTTTTTCTTTACATTGGTTCATTAGGAACTGACCAATAGAAATGCTCCAATGGGTTGGAATCAAACCTTCTTCCATTAATGCCCATTAAAAATGTAAGTAGGTTTTTTACTTCTCAGAAAAAAAAAACTAGATTGCTATCCAGTGAAAACAACAATCTCCAAATCATCAACTGTTCAGGAGAGATAAACCCTTCTTAACTTCCAATGGATGTCAATGTAAAAGTAATCTATTTCAAGTCATTTTGGATTGTTTCTATTGGTTCATTTTTCGTGAAATGTTGACAGCGTAAGGCACAGTTTGTGTGCTCAAAATGATTTAGTAAACTAAAATTTGACAAAAATGAAGATACTTGTTTTTCATTGGACAGTGACGATACAATGTCTCTAATGTAAGAGCATCTTCTTCTAATAATCTATGTTAACTTACATTGAACTAGAACTGACAGTTCACTCGCTGCCTAATATGTAGATCCCACCTCATTACAGGTGAAATTGGAACCAGATATTAATGGAATTCAATTAACCTCATAATGGTTTTAATGTTATGGCTGATTTTTGTGTTTTTCTCTTTTTAAAATAATATCAATAGTTTGTCAATATTGTAGTTGTTCTTTACATTGGTTTATGATGAATGGACCAATAGAAATGCTCCAAAATTACATGGAACTTTGGAGGTGATGATGTTTTTTTTCCTCTTCAGAAAAGTCAGATCAGATTCTATCAAATTCCACATCACAGCAATCTTTAAAAAAAGGTTTCACCTTTTTACAGATAAAATTAGAACCAGATAATCAATGGAATTCAATTAACCTCATAGTGGTTTTAATGTTATGGCTGATTGGTCCTTGTGTCCCATTTTTGTATTTTTCTCTTTTTGAAAAAATGTCGATAGTTTGTCAATATTGCAGTTGTTCTTCACATTCTTATATTATGAATGAACCAATGGAAGTGCTCCAAAATTACATGTAATAAAATATTTTTCTATTGACTTCCATTGAAAGTGAAGTAGTTTGTCCTCTCCTGTAAAGTCTGATAAGATTCTAGTAAAATCCACATCACACCAGTCTTTAATATAAACGCATCACCTTATAACAGATAAAACTCAAACCAGATAATCAATGCAATTCAATTAACCTCATAGTGGTTTTAATGTTATGGCTGATTGGTCATTGTGTCCTATTTTTGTGTTTTTCTCATTTTGAAAAAATGTGAATAGTTTGTCAATATTGCAGTTGTTTTTTACATTGTTTCATTATGAATGGACCAATAGAAATGCTCCAATATGACATGGAAAAAAATTAAAATGAAGTCGTTTTTTTCGCTCTCATGTAAAGTCAGATAAGATTCTAGTAGAATCCACATTACAGCAGTCTCTAATATAAAGATATCGCCTCATTACATATAAAATTGGCTCTATAATCAGTGTCATTCAATGAACCTCATACTGGTTTTAATGTTATGGCTGATTTTCATGTGTTTTTCTCTTTTCGCCATTCTGTTTTTCTATTGACTTCCACTGAAAGTAAAGTGAGATCAGAGGGCATTTTCTAGTAAACTCCACATCACAGCAGTCTGTGGTATAAAAGCAGAGGTAAGCACTGGCCTGTAAAGTGCTAAAGCTGATTCTCACTGTATGTAATGTAATGGAGAGATGTCCGTCTCCCACTCTGACCTTGTGAAATCAGACAGGACTGTCCTCTTTCGCCTGTCCTCCTGTCTCCGCTGTTGGCAGCGGTGTTTATTTGTGCTCAGAAGCAAAGCCAAGCTATCTTGGTAATTATTTTTTGTCCCCATTTGAAGCAGAGATGATTATCGTTGGCAGGGGAGCTCTTGACACCGGGGTAATCGCCGCTCTGAAACACGTCCAGCTCTCTGAAGCATCGCGGCCGAGCAGGTGACAATAAACATCTGTCACTGGGAGGAAGCCATTACAAATGGAGAACAGTCAGATAACAGGACTGAGTAACCCTACAGAGAGACAGGACTGAGTAACCCTACAGAGCCACAGGACTGAGTAACCCTACAGAGCCACAGGACTGAGTAACCCTACAGAGCCACAGGACTGAGTAACCCTACAGAGAGACCGGACTGAGTATCACTATAGAGACACAGGACTGAGTAACCCTATAGAGAGACAGGACTGAGTAACCCTACAGAGACACAGTACTGAGTAACCCCACAGCCACAGGACTGAGTAACCCTACAGAGAGACAGGACTGAGTAACCCTACAGAGCCACAGGACTGAGTAACCCTACAGACACACAGGACTGAGTAACCCTACAGACACACAGGACTGAGTAACCCTACAGAGAGACAGGACTGAGTAACCTACAGAGAGACAGGACTGAGTAACCCTACAGAGAGACAGGACTGAGTAACCCTACAGAGAGACAGGAATGAGTAACCCTACAGAGCCACAGGACTGAGTAACCCTACAGAGAGACAGGACTGAGTAACCCTATAGAGAGACAGGACTGAGTAACCCTACAGAGACACAGTACTGAGTAACCCCACAGCCACAGGACTGAGTAACCCTACAGAGACACAGGACTGAGTAACCCTACAGAGAGACAGGACTGAGTAACCATACAGAGAGACAGGACTGAGTAACCCTACAGAGCCACAGGACTGAGTAACCCCACAGCCACAGGACTGAGTAACCCTACAGAGCCACAGGACTGAGTAACCCTACAGAGAGACAGGACTGAGTAACCCTACAGAGACACAGGACTGAGTAACCCTACAGAGCCACAGGACTGAGTAACCCTACAGAGCCACAGGACTGAGTAACCCTACAGAGAGACAGGACTGAGTAACCCTACAGAGCCACAGGACTCAGTAACCCTACAGAGACACAGGACTGAGTAACCCTACAGAGCCACAGGACTGAGTAACCCTACAGAGCCACAGGACTGAGTAACCCTACAGAGCCACAGGACTGAGTAACCCTACAGAGAGACAGGACTGAGTAACCCTACAGAGAGACAGGACTGAGTAACACTATAGAGACACAGGACTGAGTAACCCTACAGAGCCACAGGACTGAGTAACCCTACAGAGACACAGGACTGAGTAACCCTACAGAGACACAGGACTGAGTAACCCTACAGAGACACAGGACTGAGTAATCCTACAGAGCCACAGTTTTGTTTGGGTTTCGGTTTGGGTTGAGTTGACAAGGGTTTGGTTTGAGTTAAGTAGGGTTTGGTTTGGTTGAGTTTGGGGTAAAGGATTGCTTTAGCTGGGTTGAGTTTAGGTTTGGTTTGGGTTGAGTTGACAAGGGTTTCATTTGAGTTGAGTAGGGTTTGGTTTGGGCTCAGTTGAGTTGAAAAGCGTTTGAATTGACTTGAGTAGGTTATGGCTTGATTGAGTTTTGGTTAGACTTAGTTTAGGTTTAGTTTGGGTTTGGTGTGGTTTGTTTTGAATTGTTTTGTTTGAGTTTGGTTGATTTTGGGTTTGAGTTAAGTAAAGTTTGATTTACGTCAGATAGGGTTGAGTTGGGTTGGGTTAGGTTGAGTTTGGTTTTGGGTTTGGTTAGGGGTTTGGTGTGGTTTGTTAGAGTTTTTTATTGGTTGGGTTTGGGTTTGGGTATAGTTTTGTTTTGTTTGGGCTTGAGTTGATTGAGTTGAGTCTGAGTTGAGCTGAGTAGGGTTTGGTGTGGCTTGTTTTGGGCTGAGTTGAGTCGGGTTTGGTGTGGTTTGTTTAGGTTTGTTTTGTTTGAATTTGGTTTGTTATGGGTTAGGTTTGGGTAAGTTTGGATTGCATTTGGCTGAGTTAAGTTGGTTTCGTTTTTTGCGTTCTGTTTGTTATTGGTTAAGTTTGGTTTTGGTTGAGTATGGTTTGAGTTGAGCTTAGTTTGAATTAAGTTGAGTTGAGTTTGGTTTGTTTTGGGTTGGGTTAGGTTAGGTTCAGTTGCATTGGGTTTAGTTGAGTTTGGGTTGAGTTTGGTTGAGCTTAACCACTAGATTAACCAGTCAAAATAATCATTACATTAATTTAAGGTACAACTGTTAGATTAATTGACCAGACAATGGTCATTAGACCATTTAATAAAATAACCAGTAACTTGATTGATTAAATAAATAGACAAACAGAGGCGAGAAAGTTTAGTCTCTGAGATCCACACTGCAGAGCGGCGCTGATGAGCCGACCTCTCGCACTGCACACTAACAAGTGCAGATCTGGAGGTGTGAGGCAACCACATCAAATTAAAACATCAACGCTCAGAGTTCATGTATATTCATGAGGCTGTCGCGCTGCGAGAGCACGCCGCATTTCACCTAAAGCTGTAGATCCTTTCGCTACGCTTCCGTCTACCAGCGAACCGAGAGCGGATCGTGAGCTTATTACTCCATTTACTTCCTGTCCTAGCAGATTGCTCGCTCTCGCGCTACTTTCACAAAAATCACTTCTTTTAAATAAGAGCTGGCTGACTGGATGCATCTGTAATCCTTAGATAGACCATTCACTTCCCCCCTGCTGCTTTTACACTCTTAAAAATAAAGATGCTACATCGTGGGGGTGGGCAGTTCCGGGCCTGGGGGGTGGGATTCCTGTTCAGATATTGTCCTGGGTAACACTTATTTTAAGTGGTCCTTTTTAAATGAACTGTAGATCTTCAGTAACGTATTAATATCATATTAATGATGCAGCTGCATTTAAGCATCTTTTGTAAATCTTCCTTCAACTTCAACTAGTAAATCAGAATTCAGCTCAAGACTTTAACTGAATTAATTTGTTTTGGTTGAGGTTAAGTTTAGGATTATGTTTTAAGTTAAGGTTTGGATTAGGGTTTGGGTTGAGATCGAGTTCAGGATAAGGGTTTGGGTTAAGGTTAGGGTTGAGGTTTGGTTTGAGGTTAGGGTTGAGGTTTGGTTTGAGGTTAGGGTTGAGGTTTGGTTTGAGGTTAGGGTTGAGATTTGGTTTGAGGTTAGGATTAAGGTTTGGTTTGAGGTCAGGCTTGAGTTTTTTGGTTAAGGTTAGGATTGAGGTTTGGTTTGAGGTCAGGATTAGGGTTTGGTTTGAGGTTGAGTTTAGGGTTGAGGTTTGGTTTGAGATTGAGTTTAGGGTTGAGGTTTGGTTTGAGGTTAGGATTGAGGTTTGGGTTAAGGTTAGGATTAGGGTCTGTTGGTTAAGGTTAAGATTGAGGTTTGGTTTGAGGTTAGGCTTGAGTTTTTTGGTTAAGGTTAGGATTGAGGTTTGGTTTGAGGTCAGGATTAGGGTTTGGTTTGAGATTGAGTTTAGGGTTGAGGTTTGGTTTGAGGTTAGGATTGAGGTTTGGTTAGAGGTTAGGCTTGAGTTTTTTGGTTAAGGTTAGGATTGAGGTTTGGTTTGAGGTTAGGCTTGAGTTTTTTTGGTTAAGGTTAGGATTGAGGTTTGGTTTGAGGTCAGGATTAGGGTTTGGTTTGAGATTGAGTTTAGGGTTGAGGTTTGGTTTGAGGTTAGGCTTGAGGTTTGGTTTGAGGTTAGGATTGAGGTTTGGTTAGAGGTTAGGCTTGAGTTTTTTGGTTAAGGTTAGGATTGAGCTTTGGTTTGAGGTTAGGCTTGAGTTTTTTGGTTAAGGTTAGGATTGAGCTTTGGTTTGAGGTCAGGATTAGGGTTTGGTTTGAGATTGAGTTTAGGGTTGAGGTTTGGTTTGAGGTTAGGTTTGAGGTTTGGTTTGAGGTTAGGATTGAGGTTTGGTTAGAGGTTAGGCTTGAGTTTTTTGGTTAAGGTTAGGATTAAGGTTTAATTTGAGGTTAGGACTGAGCTTTGGTTTGAGTTCAGGATTAGGGTTTGGTTTGAAGTTGGGATTTAGTGTAGGTTTTGGGTTGAAGGTGAGGTAAGTTGAGGTTGAGTTTAGAGTTTGGGTTGATGTTAGGATTAGGGTTTGTTTTACATTTACGTTTAAGATTGGGGTTTGGGTTGAGGTTTAAATTAGGGTTTGAGTTAAGTTTGAAGTTACGATTATGGTTTGGGTTGAAGTTGAGGTTAGGATTAGGATTAGGGTTTGGGTTGATGTTAAAGTTACGATTATGTTTCGAGTTGATGTTTAGATTAGGGTTGAGGTTACAATTATGTTTTGGGTTTGAGTTAAAATTGATGTTAGAATTGAGGTTCGATTTAAGGTTGAGGTTAAGGTAAGGATTATGTTTTGGGTTGAAGTTAAGATTAGGGTTTGTGTTGAAGTTAATTTTAGAATTAGGGTTTGGGATGAGGTTGAGTTTAAGAGTTTAAGGTTTGGTTTGTGGTTGAGGTTTAGGTTAGGGTTTAGGTTAAGGTTAAGATTTGGATTTGGGTTAAAGTTGAGGTTAGGATTTGGATGGCGGTTGAGGTTAGGATTATGGTTCAAATTGAGTTTAGGATTTGGGTTTGGGTTGAGTTTAGGATTTGGGTTAGGGTTGAGGTTAGGATTTGGGTTTGAGTTGAGGTTTGTATTAGGGTTTGGGTCAAGGTTGAGGTTATAAAATGGGTTTGTTTGAGAGTTAAGGTTGAGATTAGGATTTGGGTTGAGGTTTGAGGTTGAGGTAAAAATTAGGGTTTGGATTGAGGTTGATTTTAGGATTAGGATTTGGGTTAAGTTTAGGATTAAGGTTTGGGTTGATGTTAGAATTAGAGTTAGGGTTAAGGTTGACTTTCGGATCAGGGTTTGGGTTGAGGTTGAGGTTAGGATTTGGGTTGAGGTTAAGGTTTGGGTTTGAGTTGAGGTTTGTATTAGGGTTTGGGTCAAGGTTGAGGTTATAAAATGGGTTTGTTTGAAGGTTAAAGTTGAGGTTAGGATTTGGGTTGAGGTTGAGGTTAAAATTAGGGTTTGGTTTGAGGTTGAGTTTGTGATTATGTTTTGGGTTTGGGTTGAGGTTGAAGTTTAAGATTAGGATTTGGGTTAATGTTAGAATTAGGGTTTGGGTTGATGTTGAGGTTAGGATTTGGTTGAGTTTGATATCAGGATTATGTTTTGGTTTGAGGTTAATGTTAGAATTTAGGTTGAAGTTTGGATAAAGATTTGTGCTAAGGATTTGTGTTAGGATTGGTGTTTGTGCTGAGGTTAGGATTACATTTTGAGTTGAGATCATGATTTGGGGTTGGCGTTGGTTTGAGTTGGATTTTGTGTTGAGGTTTAGGCTGAGATTATGATTTGGCTTTGGGTTGAGGTTATGATTTGGCTTTGGCTTGAAGTGGATTTTAAAATTATGTTTTGGGTTGAGGTTATGATTAATAAACTACTGAAAACACCAGGAATTACAAATTTAAATCTACTAAACAATGCTTTCATCACCTTTATGTGGTTTGGTGGGATTGTGTGTAATGAATTAGCCACCATGCTAATTGCTCTGTATAAGCTTCTTCTTCCTCTTTAATGTTAGCCACATTAGCCTGGTAGCTGCAGTAGTGTGGAAGAGGCTAAAACGAGGGTGTAAATGTTGTGAACTCGTGGCTGGTTTGTGTATTTCGGCTCCAGCTTGTACGTTCTGATTTCTGAAGGTATGAAAAGACCGGAGCCACACACTGAGCGAGAGAGCGAGGGAGGGAGACGGGGAGAGATGTGAAATGGAGGATAAACAGAGCGCTGGGAGGAAAACGAGGTCAGTAAATTCAGGAGGCGGCGGGCGCTCTCGTTGCGGCCCGGGACGGTAATAAAGCGCGGCAGCAGCGGGACGGAAACTCCACTCCTTAAGGTGGCAGGGGTCCCGTCTCCAGAGGCTCCCGCAGCTGCTCCACGTCCTCTGCCTGCCTCGGCGCCCAGGGGGGTGGAGGAAGTGAGGAAGTGATGGAGGAAGAGGAGGCAGAAGCTAAACAACAGGCCCTGGCTGTGAGTAGAAGCTCCACAGCAGTGATAGGTCAGGGCTGACGAGGCGAGGCGAGAAAGTGCTGACCCGGCGCTTTGCCTTTATTTATTTTTAGGCTGGCGTTATGATGCATGGCAAAGCCCCGATCACATCATCACCGCACCACAGAACCCGGACCCCAGAACCACTGCAGATACCACCTCCAACACAACATCCCTACAGTATATCCTCACTGTCTAATGAAAACTAGGTATCTCCAAAGCATTTACAGGGGTCGGACAATGACACTAAAGCCTGGTGGCCAATCTTCATTAACTGCACATTGCACCAGTAAGAGCAGAGTGTGAAGGTTCAGTTAGCAGGGTAAGAGCACAGTTCTGCTCAAAATATTGCAATGCACACAACATTATGGTATTATGTGACATACCAGAGTACAAAAGAGGACAAATTGTTGGTGCACGTCTTGCTGGAGCATCTGTGACCAAGACAGCAAGTCTTTGTGATGCATCAAGAGCCACGGTATCCAGGGTAACGTCAGCATACCACCAAGAAGGACCAACCACATCCAACAGGATTAACTGTGGACGCTGTAAGAGGAAGCTGTCTGAAAGGAATGTTCGGGTGCTAACCCGGATTGTATCCAAAAAACATAAAACCACGGCTGATCAAATCACGGCAGAATTCAATGTGCACCTCAACTCTCCTGTTTCCACCAGAACTGTCCGTCACCACAATCAATTATTGTGCTCTAAAACCAGGTGTTTCAGTTTCATTGTCCAACACCTGTACTAAAATAAAAAAAAATAAGAAACTTGTCTATCATTGGACAGTAATGATATGCTGTACTGTATACTTCACCCAGAACAGTGTACCTGAGATACAGAAAACGGAATATTATTGTCTTAAATGTCGTATACTTAAAATAACTCAATAATAACAATGTAACGAATGGTTGCTGTGGTATCCAGGGTGAATGCTATGGTGGCTCAGGTGGTTGATCTGGTTGCTAAGCTTCCTCTACATGTTAACAGTTTATTATTAGAAATAAAAGTAAAAAGGTATATACTATATGTTTAAATATTTTTAAAGCTTCTATAAATGCAGAGTTTATTAACCATAATATTTTAATTATACCATCTTTAAAAGGGCATATAATATTATATTATATGAGAGATGTAATATTACAGAACATAGAATATTACATATACACTAAAAAACATAAACAAGACTGAGGCAATAATAATAATAATAATAATAATAATAATAATAATAATAATAATAATAATAATAAGCTTATATGTTCTTTTTAAAGTGGCACTAAACCCCCTGATTTTTGCTGACTGAACCTTCAGCTCAAATTTGAAAAAGCCTAAAAAATGGAAGGGGTAGTTTGAGTTTTGCATGGTGCATTGGGTGATGTATGGGTTTAGGGGTGTGGCTTGAACTGAAATACTAAAAATAAAGTTACTTTTCAATGATACTCAATGTTATTTTTGCCTGTATCTAGTGGGCGGGGCTTAAACGCAACACTAAAAGAACCACTTCTGACACCAATCTTTCCCTTTAAAGATTGGATCATGAAAAATCAACACTGTGTTTTTGGAAACCAATTCAGTATTAGTAATTTAAACATGAAAACACAATGTTGATATTGATATTTATATTTCTGTACACCCCTAATGATAATAGCAATATAAACCACACAATAATTAATCAATAAAAAAGCTCAGTATTGGTTAATTTGCTGAGTAAAGCACTAATGAACACCGTATCACTCAGCTCCAGTTAACAAGGCCGAATCAGAGCTTTATTTAGACTCTGGTAGAGGCATTATGGGTAATTGGGTACATTAGCAAGTGATGATCTCAGCATCGTGGGGCATGAGCTCGTTAACATCAAAGGCTAGCAGAAATCACCACCATATGTAAAGTTTCCTCTGGTCATTACTGTGGCCGTGTGCAAACAAACCATGCTGGTTATTTATCTCTATATAACTCTGTATCAGTTCTGCTCCATTAATAAGCCAGAATCTCCTGCTGTGGAGTCTTTCTCATCTCTGTGGAGGAATTTAGTTCCTTTCTTTACAGAATTACAGTTTTAATTCAGACACATTGGAGGGTTTTCCAGAATAAAAGTCCTGTTTAAGATCATCTACAGCATCTCAATCATCCAGACTTTAACTAGACCTTTAACTCCAAAACCTTCATTTAGTTTTTAGTGTTTAATCCATTCAGAGACAGTGAACTTTTTTCTTGTTTGTGAGCTTTGGGTCATTGTCCTGCTGCAGATCCCAAGTAAAGTACTCCTGAGCTTGAGGTCAGTAAGGAACAGATGGACGGATTCTGATTCTCCTTTAGGATTTTCTGATAAACAGCCTAAATATTTGGGGTACAACCTTAATATATGAGTAGATACTTTGCAACAGATTTTTTTAACCATTCCTTCAGTTGACTTTTTTTACTTGACAATTTAAAGAATTTGTCTAAAGCTTTCAAACCTACATTTTGGTGTACAACCTTTATAGTCCAATTACATTGATATTTTTGATCAATATCTCTCTGGAGAACCATCTAGAAAACGAAAACAGTTGTTTCTTCTACTAAATCCATAGTGAAATTTGTCACAAATTTTGAGAAAAGGAAAGGAAAAGCTTAAATATTTTGGGATACAACCTTAATAGTGCACTACAGTATATCACAATGTTATGTAACTTCTTTTGTGTTTTTTTTTTTTGGCTGTTCTTTTGAACTTCTTATTCTCTAACTTGGCTATTTAAAGAATTTAAAGTCAAAGGTTTCCCTTAGGGACCCTTGGGGGGGATTTTCCTTAAGTTGGGTATTTATACTTGGAAATTTAAAGACTTTTTTCTAAATTTAGGCTTGGCAAAGCTTCGAAACCAACCTGAGTTTTGGTGTACAACTTTTGTATTCCATTGTATTGAGCTTCACAATGTTCACATTTATCTTTCTTACCAAAAAATGTCTCTTTGGAGAACCATCTAGAGAACCAAAGCTTTTTTAGGGCAGGTTCTTCCAATCCATGATATAATTGGGTTTTTAAAGAATTTAAAGTCTACAGCTTCCCTTTAGGGACCCAAAAGTGGTTCTTCTGTCGCTCCACAGGAGCTTTATTTTTGACCCCTTAATTTTTTTACCCGTGTGGGAAGGTGGGTGTAGCCGAGCTTTTACGTTAAATTAAGTCTCGCAGGAGAAGCAAATTGGCAGTGATTTAACAGCAGAGCGTAAGGCATGCTAATTTTTGCTCCTGTGCTGTTGATAATCCATCTAATTACCTGTGGAACGAGCCTGACGTCGCTCGCCTCCCGCTACCTCCAGCCGAGGCGCGGTCCTCGTAATTGCAGGAACGCCGGGGGAAAAAAGGGAAGGAGAGAAAGCGTCTCCGGTCTCTCCTGTCAGACGCAGAGGTGGCCGGGTTTCGTCGCTAGGCAGCTGCGCTCTAATCAGGAGACTCAAATTGAACCGCGGGGGCGCAGTTTATCATGGCAAATATGGGCTGGAAATTGCCCCATTTATCTGTCGGCCTCCTTCCAGACGGAAGAGTTCTCCGACTCCATTTCTGAGTATTAGATGCCGGTTCTGTTCTGCCAGAGAGAACATCGCTCCGTTCTCTCAGAAACAAGCCCGGCGTATCACGACCTAAAGATCTGCAGCCTGCTCTGACTGCTCAGACATTAATACCCCGTAATTTCTCTCTACGTCCGTCTCAGAAAAGCTCCCAATTCTCAATGTTCCTCACAAATATCTGCTCCCTGCTAAGCAGTGTTGGGCACGTTAATTTGAAAAAGTAATTAGTTATAGTTACTAGTTACTTCTCCAAAAAAGTAACTGAGTTACTCCACTATAAAAGTAACTAGCTACCAGGAAAAGTAACTATTGCAGTACTTTTGTGTTATCATCCATAAACTACTACTACTTAATTATAATAAACCACCCATTTTTGGAGTATACCAATGTGTTATATGCCAAGTCCATAAAACATACTGTATATACATAGGCTTTAGTCCTATTTGTTTTGCAAGGTAATGTAACTGGTTTGATTCAGTCTGAAACATTTCAAGAACATTGAAATATCCTTAAGTGCACAGCTTACTCCAAAGACCTTCAAAAAATGTTGTCATGATGAAACTGGCACTCATCCCCAGGAAATGCCCAGGAAAGGAAGATGCTCGCAACTAAACGCTTGACAGACTTTTAGTTTACTACATGATTCCTTTATTTCTGTTTCAATTGCATCCAATGAACAAAGTATCCTCAAGTGCAGTAACAAAGACCATCAAAAAAGGTTATAATGATGAAACTGGTACTCATCAGGAACACCACAATAAACAAAGAGCAAAAGTTAGCTCTGTTACAACTGGTACTGTATGTCTTAAACTGTATGAAAACACATTTATTTGCTTTGCTTCTGATGTAATTGCATCCAATGAACAGTAAAACTAGTAATCTGGATTTTGCTGTATTTGTATAAATACTGAATTCCTAGAGTGCAGTGGTATTATTTGCATTTGTATAAACACTGGATTCCTAGAGTGCAGTGTTATTCTTTGCATTTGTGTAAACACTGAATTCCTAGAGTGCAGTGGTATTCTTTGCATTTGTGTAAACACTGAATTCCTAGAGTGCAGTGGTATTCTTTGCATTTGTGTAAACACTGAATTCCTAGAGTGCAGTGGTATTCTTTGCATTTGTGTAAACACTAAATTCTTAAAATGCAGTGGTATTCTTTACATTTGTGTAAACACTGAATTTCTAGAGTGCAGTGGTATTCTTTGCATTTGTATTAACACTAAATCCCTAGATTGCAGTGTTTTTTTTTGCATTTGTATTAACACTGAATTCCTAGAATGCAGTGGTATTCTTTGCATTTGTGTAAACTGAATTCCTAGAGAGTGCAGTGGTGAAAAAGCGTTAAAAGGTGCATGCTCTTCCAGGTCCTCTCGCTCGAGTAAATTATGCAGGATGTGTACCAGCCACTTTGTATTGTTGTTTGAATTCACGATGAATCTCTCAGCTGCTCCCCTGATAGTTCATTATATAGAAAACTGCGTACACTGTAGTGAATATTGAATGAGTTAACGAGAGAACCGTTACCAGTAGTGCACACTCGCTGTGATTCAGCCTGCCGGTCGGCGGTGCTCGTCCGGATAACATCTCCTGACATTTACACGTGTGAGGAGCGCGCCGCAGCTGGAGCTGTGTCATTAACCTCCCCGCTGTTGGTCGTATCGGACCACGGTCGGTCCACGTCCGGACTCCTGTGGGGGGTGTAGGTGTGTGAGTGTATGAGTGTGTGTCGAAATAAGACAGAGTGTATCGCCACCTGGGCCTTTCATCTCGCATCATCTCACGCCATCGCCGGCCAGTGGAAGCTGCAGGAAGCCTATTAGCCAGAAGCTAACCGTGTACACCAGAGAGGAGTCCAAACGGAGATAAATCGCAGGCTGTAGTTCATGCAGTTCCTGTGTGGGAGTCACAAGATTGACGACGCCACACTGCTAAAGTTTAGCCATCGACCAAAAGCCACTAACAAGGACACGCAGTGTTACTGATGTGGAGCACCACTCTATAACGTAGACCCATGGGGTGTATGCCTTTCTGTCTTTCCTGTTCCTCTACAAAGCTGAAGTGTCTTAATTCTGATCCTCATAGTAGTAGTTAAAGTATCCTTAAGTAAAAAAGTATCATAAAAAATGCAATGATGGAACTGGCGCTCATCAGGAATGCCATAAAAAAACAAAGAGCGAGGGTTAGCACCATTGCACAAAAAAAGTTCATTCTCATAGTAGTAGTGAAAGTATCCTCAAGTAAAAAGTGTCTGCAGTCACAAAGACTATCAAAAATGTTATGATGAAACTGGCACTCATCAGTAACGACACGATAAATGAAGAGCAGGAGTTAGCTCTTTAAGTTAACAGCTAAACACAGGTAGCTATATACCTTTTTTTTAAGCACTTGCACATTTATTTATAATAATCTTACGTTATAAATTTACTGGTTGTTAATATTCTCGGTTATCCATCCTCTTCCTCACCTGCCATTAGAACTGTTATGGCAAAAGGGGGACCGACTCCACACTAATGTCCATGAGTTCAGAATGGGAGGTCATAAATGCTTCTGTAGGTGTGATCTAGGTGTAGGTTTTCAAATGTCTTTCATGCAATGTCTCTGTATTTGTTATGAGTATCATAAAAAATGCAATGATGGAACTGGCGCTCATCAGGAATGCCACAAAAAACGAAAGACCGAGAGTTAGCACTATTGCACAAACATTGCTGTACAATGAAAAACAACCAATGACCTTGGCACTGTGTCAAAACTTCTTGATGAACGGACCATTGGATCTTCTCCAAAATGACCTGAAATAAACTCTTTTTACATTGACAGCCAATAAAAACGTTAAGACAGTTTTACCTCTGTACTTGAAAGCAGCTGTTTTGGAGATGTATTTGTATAAATACTGAATTCCTAGAGTGCTGTGGTATTCTTTGCATTTGTGTAAACATTGAATTCCTAGAGTGCAGTGGTATTCTTTTCATTTGTATTAACACTGAATTCCTAGAGTGCTGTGGTATTCTTTGCATTTGTGTAAACACTGAATTCCTAGAGTGCAGTGGTATTATACAAATACATGTTTTTCTTTTGACCGTGATGATATATGAAAGGAAACAAATGTATAGTGTAACAATAGGTGTTGAATAATTATGTTTTAAGTGGATGTAGTCGAACCATTAACATGGGTGTAGTTTATACAGCTCTGGAACAAATAAAATAAATTAAGAGACCACTTCAGTTTCTGAATCAGTTTCTCAGATTTAGCTTTTTATAGGTTTATATTTAAATAAAATTAACAAAGTTTTAAGAGTTCAGAAATCAATATTTGGAGGAATAACCCTGGTGGTTTTTAATCACAGTTTTTTTTTCATGCATCTTGGCATCATGTTCTCCTCCTCCACCAGTCTTACACACTGCTTTTGGATAACTTTATGCTGCTTTACTCCTGGTGCAAAAAAAAAAAAAATCAAGTAGTTCAGTTTGTTTTCTCGTCAATCTTCTTCTTGATTATATTCCAGAGGTTTTCAATTTGGTAAAATCAAAGAAACTCATCATTTATAGTGGTCTCCAAATAGAACTATGGAGATAATCATACACCTAAATAATCATATGCTATATAACAATGGGTGTTACATGCAAGTGTAACCATGCAAATTTGGTGTAGCATAACCACAGGACTGTCTGTAGAGTGTATAAGAAGATATGTGTGTCTGGATGTTACGATTTCATTTCCATTGCACAGATTTAATCAGCTGGTCTATATTCCTCCCACAGTCTGCAGCAGTGTTGGAAATTAGTAGGACAGATCTACCCCATGCCTGAGTGCACCGGCGTACGAGTGAGTGTGTGACTTACATGACTTACAACAAGGTCCATGAAGTGCTCTGCATTTAAAAAAGCTCAGAAAGTCTGAAGATACCCGAGCACTTCCTCACTGCAGCCCAGTTCAGAAAAACATAGTGAGAAAGAGCATAGCGCTGCTGACTTGTGAGCTGTTTTGTGCTGAAATTTCATGTAAAAAAGAGACATAGATGAACTCGCAGGTGTCTGAGACGTTGTGGACTCTACGGCAGACATCCCAAGTTGCAAAAGAAAAAAAAAGAAAAAAAAAAAAAACAAAACAAAAATAAAATAACTTGCACACACACCAAAGGTTAACGAAACTTTACTTTTATATTAATTCATTTTACTTTTTTTTTTTTTAATTAAATTTAGAGTATTCAGAGGTGAAATGAGTTTTATCTTTTTTTTTTTGGAAGGCCCTGCCTCTGCTTTCCTTTTTTTTTTTGTTGGAAAAAAAGCCTTTATTTGACAAAAATTGACAGTTACAATATCACAAAAAATTGCACAACATCAAAAACATTTCATATCATATTACAATAATTATTAATATTGCCTCTGCCATGATCTGCTTTCTCTCACTCACTGAACAAATCCCGTCCGGGAGGAGGGAAAAACACTGCCCGCCCACACTAAAAACTGATTGGCTGTCTCACAGACTCTTTGCAGAGAACAGGCCAATCAGAACCCTATCTGTTTTCTCTCTCTCCTTCCCACACGCGATTAGAGAAAAAAAAAAGTCTGTGGCCTGTGTGTGCGTTTGGGGCACTCGTTCTGAATTCCGGGAGATTATATGTGACTCGCGGGCATCAGGGAGCCACTACCCAAATGCGGGAGACTCCCGCCGCTTCAGGGAGACTTGGTTTGTCTGCTACAGTTTGTCCATTTTACAGAGAGAATTTGAGGTATGCTGCTACTTTAGTGTATATGTGTGTATTCAGTGACTTGGTTTTCGTTTTTGCACCAAAAGGTGCACTTGAAATTATTTAATTTTCCCAAAAATTGTCAGTGTGTCTTATGATCCAGTATGCCTTGTGTATGAATTCTACCAGTCACGTATTAACCCTTTCAGAGCTGAATTATATTCCAGTGATGATAAAAAAAATAAATAAATAAATATATATATATATTTATTTATTTATTAATATATGTAAAAGAATGCCGTTTTTTCTGTGTTGGACACAAAACAGGACTGTAATATTTGAACATAAAATATATATATAGTAAAATCCAGATAACTAAAATATTTAATTACTTTTTAATGTTCATTACATTGTTTGGCATTTTTATTTTACATTTTTACTATTTTGCAGTAAAATAAACGTTGTGATTTAGAAAATTGTTCTAAATAAAAATATGTGAAATCCATTGTAATTGACGCAGGGTCTGAAAGGGTTAAGGAGCAGTAAAGCCACTCTGCTGAAGTACAGAGTTACACAGGAGATTCAGTAAAGTTTCTCCAGCACCAAGGCTGGAGCAGTATTAGCATTAGCCGCTAACTGTGCTAAACATTATCTCTTTCACCGTTCATACAGTAGGTGAGTTTTAGTGGCCTGTAGCCTGCTGCTAACCCCGGCTAGCACTGCTGGAGCAGCATTAGCTTTAGCCGATAACTACGCTAAGCGCTAGCTCTTTTGCTGTTCAGGGGTGAGTATATCAGACTGTAGTCTGCATGTTTCCCGTGTTAAAACTAGCTACATGGGACAAACCACAAGCTACTATTGCCTTGGCTTTGCTGCTGCACCCAGCCTTAGTGAAAATCTGGAACTCTAAGCTTACTGTAAATAAACGGAAGTGCTTTACTCACCCAAATAAACAGTTTTCAGGAGAGAAACCTGTGTAGCTTAACATTCAGCACTTGTTTGACTTTAAAAGAAAATGTTTTTTTTTTTTTTTTAGAATTACAGTTTTGTTTACTTAACTTACTGTAGCTTTACTCAACTTAGATACCACCACCCAATGGTGAGATGTGCTGAATTAGAAGGAAAACATGTCGACGCCTCTGTTCCTTACTAGTGTCGCTTAAAACGTGCCTTATAACACATTGCGCCTTATAGAGTGAAAGATATGATAATTAAATATCCAGTTTTAGTATGTAATGGACTATGCAATCTACAATACTGGTTTTCCTCTTTTATATTATATGTAGATGGATGATATGAAGGGTTTTCATGACCTGCTGCATATATCATTTGAGGACTATTACTAGCAAAATAACCTTTTTAAAAAAGTTTCTCCATCTATCCAAAAGCAAGATACCCATATGAGAAAGGCCATTGCACAAAATGAAAGGCTTTTTCATGGAAATATTTGCAGTGAATTCTGGGAAAACAGGTTGAGAACGTAAGAAATCTGCTAGTAAGACTCTGATGGCCCATTCACAGCTCGTTTGAGCAGTTAATTGGACCTCTCTTCCCATCCCACTATACGTTTGGGTTCCGTATCTCTCAGCTTGTCCAGAAAAGCATGTTTACAGTGACACTGATATGTGTAACTGCACAGGATAGCATTTTTCTTTTTGTAAACCTGTATTGTGCATTGTAAGGTGGTATCTTGTGAGTGAGTAAGTGTAGTTGAACACTGGCCTAGTGATTAGAATAGATATCCTGAGGTAAATCCATGACTAGAATTGCATTGCTAATGTATATTTACGATTAGAATAGCACTACTGAGGTAAATGCATAATTAGAACCGCACTGCTGGGATAAATGCACGATTAGAATAGATCTCCTGAGGTAAATCCATGACTAGAATTGCATTGCTGATGTGCATTTATGATTAGAATAGCACTACCGAAGTAAATGCATGATTAGAATAGATCTCCTGAGGTAAATCCATGACTAGAATTGCATTGCTGGTGTGCATTTATGATTAGAATAGCACTACCGAGGTAAATGCGCGATTAGAATAGCACTACTGAGGTAAATGCATAATTAGAACGACACTGCTGGGATAAATGCACGATTACAATAGATCTCCTGAGGTAAATCCATGACTAGAATTGCATTGCTGATGTACATTTATGATTACAATAGCACTGCTGGGATAAATGCATGATTAGAATAGATCTCCTGAGGTGAATCCATGACTAGAATTACATTGCTGGTGAACATTTATGATTAGAATAGCACTACTGAGGTAAATGCATGATTAGAATAGCACTACTGAGGTAAATTCATGATTAGAATAGATCTCCTGAGGTAAATCCATGACTAGAATTGCATTGCTGGTGTGCATTTATGATAAGAATAGCACTACCGAGGTAAATGCATGAATAGAATAGCACTACTGAGGTAAATGCATGATTAGAATAGATCTCCTGAGTTGAATCCATGACTAGAATTGCATTGCTGGTGTGCATTTATGACTAGAATAGCACTACCGAGGTAAATGCATGAGTAGAATAGCACTGCTTTGGTAAATTTATGATTAGAATGTAGATTAGATGTATGATTGGAAGAACACTGCTGAGCTAAATCCATAATTTGAATAGCACTGCTATTCACAGCTCGTTTTGGGCAGTTTATTGGAGATCGCTTCCTATCTCACGCTGCACGATAGAGCTAATAATCATCCCGATCATGAAATTCAGTTGCATCTGACCAGATCTGGCTTAAAATCAGGCTAAAATCTCACAGTTTACGCCTGATTTTAACTGTGCAGCGAGTGAAGTATGTCTCTATATTTTTCGATTGCTCACTCGCGCAATAAGAGCCGTTGTTCATCGTCAGCCTCATTACTGCGGCCATCGACGCGAGAATGGGAAGTGTGGGAGGAACAAACAATAAACAGAATAAGTAATTCAGCTTCATCATCAGATGGCTGTTATGGTTATCTAAGGCTTTAATTGGCTGAGTCGAGAGAGAGATAGCGAGAGAGCGAGATAGCGAGAGGTGCTCTGTGGAAGCTTTTCTGAGTCATGAAGTTTTCTGAGGCGTGATGAAGACCTTTGTGTTTGTTTGGGATCATTTTCAGCCACCCCTTGCATTTAAAGCAACTTTATATAACAATTTAACATCAAAACATCAGATTTAAAGTCATCGTGAGGCTCCACCGAGTGTAATAATGAGAACACTAGGCTGTGTAACCCATATTAGGAGTCTTATAAGTGTGAAATCCTGTGATATGACTCTACCGCCTTAGTTCACATACTTTTTTCTCTTGCAGTGGAAGCTCTAAATCTCTCAGCTTGTCCAGATAAGCATGTGTAAAGTGTGTTCTTATCCTTCTATTACATTTTATCTGAAAAATAACAGCTTTAAAATCTAAATATTCAGTTCTACAGACTGTAAAAAGCTTTGTAGTGTCACTATTGGTACTTTAAGCTCGGAAGGGCGTTAACTGCACTATGTAAAACTGGTAAAGTGATCTGGATACAATACAGCGTTATATTAGTGTAAACCTGAGAATATTACCATAATTTTAGCACTATAAGGTGCACTTAAAATCCTTTAATTATTTGCAAAAATCTACAATGCATCAGTCGACAGTCATATTAGTGTAAATTCCTTTAACATTGCTCTACTTTGCCTCTACTTTCACTCATAGGTTCCGTATCTCTCAGCTTGTCCAGAAAAGCATGTTTACAGTGACTCTGATATATATATGTAACATCACAGGATAGCATTTTTTTTTCGCAAACTGTAACATAAAGTGTTACACCAGAAGACGGCTTGGAAAAGCCCACACCTGTATTGTGAGTTGCGAGGTGTTATCTTGTGAGTGAATGAGGTTGAACACTGGCCTAGTGGGACTGGCATCATGTCAGAAAGGTAAATCCATGCTTAGAACAGCTCTACTAAGGTTAACCTATGATTAGAATAGCACCGCTTAGGTAAATACTTGATTAGAATAGCTCTACTGATGTATGTTTTTGATTAAAACATTACTACTTAGGAGAGCTAAAAAGCCTAAATGTAATTAATTCAATGGTAAAAAGTTGCCAAAAACAAATAAAAATCTGAGAATGGCACTACTGAGGTAAATGTAGGATTAAAATAGCTCTACTGAGGACAATTTCTGATTAGAATAGCTCTACTGAGGTACATTTATGATTAGAATAATATTTCTACTGATGTACATGTATGATCAGAATAGCTTTACTGATGTACATTCATATTTAGCGTTACACCGCTGAGGTACATCCATGATTAGATTAGCACTGCTGAGGTAAATTCATGATTAGAATAGCTCTGCTGAGGTAAATCCATGACTAGAATTGCATTGCTGAGGTAAAGCCCTGATTGGAATAGCACTTCTAAGGTAAATCTATGATTAGAACAGCTCTGCTGATTTACATCCATGGTTAGAAAAGCACTGCTCTGGTAAATGAGTAATTGGAATAGCTCTCCTAAGCACTCTCCTAAGCTCTCCTAAGCACTGCTAAGGTAAATCCAGCTCTACTGAAGTAAATTCATTATTAGAAAAGCACTGCTGAGGTAAATCCAGCTCTACTGAAGTAAATCCATAATTAGAAAAGCACTGCTGAGGTAAATGCATGAATGAAATAGCACAGCTAAGGTAAATCCATGATTAGAATAGCTCTTTTGATGCAAATCCATGATTAGAAAAGCTCTCTTGAGGTAAATCCATGAATGGAATAGCGCGGCTGAGGTAAAGCCATGATTAGAATAGCACTGCTGTGGTAAATCTATGATTGCAATAGCACTGCCTAGGTAAATAAATCTTTAGAACATCTATATTGAGGTAAATCCATGATTAGAATAGTTCTGCTACTCTGTGAAGAATAGAAACCAAGTGGAGACAATGCTAGGAAGTTAAATAATCATAATTATGATGCTTTTTTTAGGCCATTCTGTCCGAAAGCGGGTGATGTACAGTATGTAGAGTCGCAGCATGTGTGGAATTATGGGTCGTTTTGCGAGCTGCTCCTGAGCAGGACGGGCGCTGTCTTCCCGCCAAGTAATTACCGCGGCCCGAGTGACAGTGCAGACTAACAGCCCGGCCGGTCAAGGTGTTGCAGAGTGCCGTCCAGATATAAATTAGGCATGCCGGGTTAGCAGGGAATCGAATTAAACAGAAGATAATTCATCCCTAATCAATTTCACACCTCCAACCCTCTGCCGGGAGCTTCTGCTTCGTCTTTTTTATTATTGATGTTTATCTCTAGTGATTTTGATTATTATTACTAATGGCTGTTATTGTTATTAATCTATTCAGACGCCGATTTCGCTCATTTACTCTCGCCGGCGCAGGAACTCTTACACGCCGCCGCCGTCGCGTTTGATGGATGGTTGAACTCGCGCTGTCATAATTGCTTTGTTTTCATTTCGACTTTCATCAAGCGAATGGAAATTTTTTTTCAATGGAAGTGAATGACTGACAGAGCGCAGACGGGTTGCTGTTTCTCCTCGGGTTAATTCCCCGGCTGCGGGTTTCGTGAATACGCGATGCCTCCACAGGGCAGTGCAGAGAAGCAGATATGCTAATGCATCACTTCCTGTGGTTGTTTGTCAGCAGAAACTTGTTGGACGGTCCACTTAAGATTCCACCCACTCTCTTATCCTGTAAACCGCAGTGACTCAGGTAGCACCGGAGCGAATCTGGAGCCGCCGCCTCGGAGCTTAAAATATCTCCCAGAGCTCAATTTCTGTACATTTTGTAAAAAAAAAAAAAAAAAAAAAAAATTAAACATTCGGATGAAAGCTGAATACCAAATATCAAACGTCATTTTAAGTCATTTTCCCACTTTTTTTTTTTGTTTACCATTGTATAAGTTAAAAAGCCTAAATGTAACTAGAAAAGGCAAAGTTCGTGAACGAACTTTAAGTTGGCTTGTCAAATAGTTACTAAGTTGTGTAGTGTGTGTGTGGTGTGGAGTGTGTGTGGTGTGGAGTGGGTTGTGGAGTGTGTGTGGTGTGGAGTGTTTGGAATGTGGTGTGGAGTATGTGTGGTGGAGTGTGGGGTGAGTTGTGTGTATCAGGTGTGGAGTGTGTCTGTTGTGGAGTGTTTGTGGTGTGTAGAGAGTGTGGTGTGGTGTGTGGAGTATGTGTGGTGTGGTGTGTAGAGTGTGGTGTGTGTGGAGTGCATGGGGTGTGGAGTGTGTAAAGGGTGGGGGGGGTGTGGTTTGGAGTGAGGTGTGTGTGGAGTGTGTGGTGTGTGTGTGGTGTGTGTGTGTGTGGTGTGGGGTGTGTAGTGTGTATGGGGTCTGGAGTGTGTGTGTGGTGTGGGCTTTAGAGTGTGTGGGGTGTGGAGTGTGTGTGTGGTGTGTGGAGTGTATGTGGTGTGCGCAGTGTGTGTGGTGTGTCCACATGGTTGCTAAGTGGTTGCTTGGCAGTTGCTAACATTTTCAAGGTGGTTGCTAAGGTGTTGCTAAGTGGTTGCTAGGCTGTTGCAATAATTTCTAAAGTGGTTGCTAAGTGGTTGCTAGGCAGATAATAACATATTCCAGTTGCTAACATATTCCACATGGTTGCTAAGTGGTTGTGGTGTGGGCTGTATAGTGTGTGGCGTGGAATGTGTGGGGTGGGGTAAGGAGTGTGTGTGGTGTGTAGAGTGTGTGATGTGATGTTGGGGTTGTGTGGGGTGGGGTGTGGAGTGTGTGTGGTGTGTAGAGTGTGTGGTGTAGGGTGTGTGTGGGGTGGGGTGTGGAGTGTTTGTGGTGTGGAGTATGTGTGGTGGAGTGTGGGTGTGGTGAGTGTGGGGTGTGTGTGTCAGATGTGGAGTGTGTGTGGTGTGGACTGTGTGTGGATTGTGGACTGTGTTTGGGGTGTGGACTGTGTATGGAGTGTGGACTTTGTGTGGGGTTTGGACTGTGTGGAGTGTGGTCTGTGTGTGGGGTGTGGAGTGTGGAGGGTGTGGTGTTGGGTGTGGAGTGTGTAGTGTGGGTTGTGGTGTGTGTGTGTGTGTGTGTGTGTGTGTGTGTGTGGAGTGGAGTGTGTGTGGAATGTGTGTGGATGTGTGGTCTGTGGAGTGTGTGTGGTGTGCGGTATGTGTGGCGTGTGGAGGGTGTGTGGTGTGTGTATTATTGTACTATTGGCACAGCTCTGCTGAGGTAAATCCATGATTGGAACAGCTCTACTGAGGTATATTTATGATTAGATTTACTATACTGAGGTAAAACAAGACAGAAATACATTTAGGCTATAAAACTTGTTTTAAAAGTGGCGAATTTCTAAGAAAAATTTTTTAATTTGTTTAATTTCAGTTGCTACCACTGGTCCTGTAGGGTATTTTAAATGTTTTTCTGATGCTGATCCACAGCTGACCCTCGGTCTCCTGCAGCTCCTCCTCTCTGCAGTTCTCCGTCCTCGGGTTGGAGGACAGTAATTCACTGGGCAGGTAAAATTGGAACAATAACTCAGACCATTAGTGAATTAGTTTGTTTTGAAAATCGGCCATTGATCGCGGGCTCTGCTGATTGGGTTGAGGCGGGCGTGGGCATTTAATTATCCGGCAGTGAGAGTGCTGAGGCATGACTTCTGAAGGTCAGAGCGCTGCGCTGAATAAAGCAGCACTGCTGAGAAATCCAGTACAAACCCAGTTAAACTAGCTCTACCGGCTGCTGGGCCGACTGGAGCGCGGTGGAAAGTGGTGGAGCGTTAGATCATCTTCACAAACAACAAGAACACTTTCTCACTCTTATATTCATTTATATACCTTTTATAACCTTTCTATAACTGTCAATATACAGTGTATATATATAATTATGTGATGCATTCACTGTGTAATAATTGCATTATATAAGTATTATATATTTCTAGTATATAATACTTATAAGTATCTACAGTATATGTAATGATAACATGCTTCTATTTGAATACATCCAATTTATTTGATATATATATATCAATAACACCTATTATATATTAATATACCTATATCTGAATACAGTGCATAGGTACCATATATGTACCACATACACAATAGTTTATGCCATGTACATTGTATGTATTTGTGTGAATTTAGATGTATCTATATGTTATATTACATAATTATTACATAAAATACATTACATAATATTATAATATTGCATATATATATATATATATATATATATATATATATATATATATATATATATATAAAATTATATTAAAATATAATTAAATAAAAAATTAAATATATGTAATAATAGTATATCCCATATGTTGTGTATTTTAATGTATCTATATGTATTAATACAACATTATTACATATAATACATGACATTATAAAATGTTATATTGCATTCGTATTATATACATACATACATTATATAAGTATCTATATGCAACATATCTATATATAACTGTTATCTATCTATGTATATAAATGTATTACAAATACATGGAATAACATGTATATCCTATAAGTATTAGAAATTTTAACATATGTATATGTAGTAATACAAAATTATTACGGTATATTCCACTTGAATTATATATCTTATATATCTTATAAATAATATAAGTATCTATACTCTACACATCTATATATAACTGTCTATCTATCTATGTATAATAATGTATTAAAAATACATGAAATTACATGCATATCCTATAAGTATTAGAAATTTTAACATATGTATATGTAGTAATACAAAATTATTACGGTATATTCCACTTGAATTATATATCTTATATATCTTATATCTTATGTATAATATAAGTATCTATACTCAACACATCTATATATAACTGTCTATCTACGTATATAAATATACATATTCCCACTATGAATTTATATACAAATGTATGCATATTTAATATACTATGTAGCCTACGTGTATTATATACCATATGCATATATTCATAATAATATGTCAAATAAGTACTTAATATATAAATGTGCCTCTTTTTGAATGTATCCCATGTGTATTATTCAAATTTACAGATTTTTCCACAAATTTACAATTTTAGGCTTTTTTTTATTATTGCAAACATAATTTCTCTCTCTCTCTCTCTCTCTCTCTCACACCCTCTCCTGCCGGTCCGTGTTGTCTCTGAGTGTGATTGACTGGTGTCGAGTGCGAGTGCAGTGCAGTGATGTGAGTGGTGCTGTAGGAGGTGCTGGGTCGGATTAGGGTTCTGACAGGAAGTGGTTCTGGGCTGGAGGAGATCTGGGTCAGTGTAATGCAGGGATTAGGAAGCGCTGGATACAGTCTACTGTATTATACATTAATAAACACCATGAGATAAAACTCTGAGATACGCAGAAATAACGTGTCTGTAATCAGATCAGATTAGACCAGTTACATCCTCCTATAGAGATTCTGCTTTATATTTTAAATATCCTACTGACAGATTATTAATACATACATCTACTGATAATATCATAGAAACGTCATATTATATCATGTAATTACAGCTTTATATAATAGGTTATTCATGAGCATATGGTGCTTTTCTATATATATAGACCAGTTTCTTCTCTGCATGTATTGCAATCTTTATATCTGTAATATATGTATAAATAAATTGCTTGAAACACATGAATGCGTTCACAGTACAAGCCATCCAGACTATGGTCCTTCATATAAGGAATCATGTTGTAACTTAAAAGTGTAAAACAAACCAAAACTCTTGCTCGTCCTTTTCTGGGGCGCTCCTGATGAGTGCCAGTTCCATCATTGCTTTTTCAATCACGATATGTATTAGAACATTACTCAAATATTCAGTATTCACTGTATACCTGCAACTCTACCTCTTCACTACTTTACTTTAAATGATGCTAGAAATTAAGTAACTTAAGTAATTAACTCTTGATGAGTTCAGCACAGCTGTTAACTGAAAGCCTGAATTCCAGGTGACTCTACCTCATAAAGCTGACTGAGAAAATCCAGCAGAGATGTGCAAAACTAGCATTTAAGCAAGAGGTGCTGCTTTGAATAATGTAAAATATAAAATATATTCAGTTTTTTTTTGTTGTTTATTAAATATGTTTTTTTATATATTCTTGTGTTTTTTCTCCATAGTTTGAATGACTTACGTATTAATTTGCATTGCAGAACATTTTACAATAATGCTATGGCAAAAATAGTTAAACATGTTGTACAGATTTTAACCCTAAACTATAGTTTTAAGCACTTAAACATTAGGCAGTTTTAGCATTTCACATCTATCGCTAAAGAAAAAAAACTCTCAGGCTGTGCTCCAAATATTTAAAAAATATATAAATAGTGTATATAATTTGTTTGCTCTTGATCCTGAGGAGTGTATGTTGTTTGAATCATCTGAAACAAAAGACAAAAATATACTGCAGCTATAACTGAGCTTTTAAGCATTTTTAAGCATCTATGGCTAAGGAAAACAAACCCAGGCCACACTCATTCAGCATTTTCTCAGTCAGTTTTATGAGAAGTAGAATCACCTGGAATTCAGGCTTTCAGTTAACAGCTGTGCTGAACTCATCAAGAGTTAAATAAACTTGAATTTCTTGTCTCTTAATAAAGTGTTTGAGAGCATCAGTTGTAAAGTTGAGTAATGTTCTAATCCATATGATGAGAAGAACTACTCAACTAAGTTACAAAAATTAAAAGTCCATCAAAAACGTTAGGATGAAACTGGCACTCATCAGGAAAGGAAGAGCAAATATCACCCCAGATAAGAGCCACCTAGTTTTTTAGTTTGTTTAACACTTTTAAAAGTATACTGTACCTAAACTGAGATTTTGTAGCATTTGTTTAGCATTAGCATGTTTAGCATTTATCATCACTCGCTTAGCACATCAGTTAAAGTAAAGTAGTGAAGAGGTAGAGTTACAGGTATACAGTGAATAGTGAATATTTGAGTAATGTTCTAATCCAGATTATGAGAAGCAACAGAAACTACTCAACTAAGTTATAAAAATAAAAAGTCCATTAAAAATACTAGGATGAAAGGATGAAACTCGTGGTCATCAGGAAAGGAAGAACAAACACAACCCCAGATCAGAGCCACCTTTTAAAGTATACTGCAGCTAAAATTAATTTTTTTTTTTTTTTTAGCATTAGCGTGTTTAGCATTTAGCATCCCTCACTTAGCTCATCAGCTGTAAAGTTTTGAAGAGGTAGAGTTGGCATTTAATGAATAGCTCTAAAAAAAAGCAAGAACTACTCAACTAAATTAAGAAAAAAATACTATTAAGATGAATGAAAAATGAATGAAAAGTCCATCAAAAACATTAAGATGAAACTGGCACTCATCAGGAAAAGGAAAAGCAAACACAAACCCAGATCAGAGGCACCTAAATGCTTTACGGAGTATTTTGGTTTGTTTATCATTTTTAAAAACTGAACTTTTTAGCATTTTTTAGCATTAGCAGTGTTAGCATTCAGCATCCCTCGCTATAGGAAAAAACCCCGAACTTCTCTTTCCCTCTGCTTTCTCTGTTTAAACGAACCGAGCGACCGAGGCGATTCGACTCGAGCACGCCGCCTCCTCCCTCCCTCCCTCCAGACTCACAGCCGCTCAATAAATCGCCACAAAACGCTCGGCGCCGCCAGATCCCTCCCCAGGCTCACCGAGACGCCGAATACAAATAGAGGACAAGCTTCCTTCCTGTGAAGCTGCAGGAATAAAACAAAGCCCCGTCCCCGCGAGAGGAGGAGGAACGGGGGGAAAGAAAGTGCTGAGAGCGTGTTTACGGACTCCCGGTAATTCCCCCTGTACCGGATCTACCGGGAATAATCGAACGGCTGCACGGATTTCCCGGGAAAATGTAGCGCATGCTAATAGAGCGAGTCTCTGGGTCATGCTAGCGATTTCTCGCCTGGACCTTCAAAGACCCGATTCCTGTTTCTGCTTCCGTGGCGCTGATCCAGAAGAGTCGGAAGAGTCGGGCGTGTTAGAGACACAGCACTGTTCGATATTAGCACATGTTAGCGTAGCATGTACTGCATGTATGGGATTAGCCTAGCGAATGTAATCCAGTTCAAAGTTCAGAGGGTTCAAAGTGAATTTTTGTGATTTTTGTGAAAAGTGATTTATTTTCACAAAACTAAAAATACTATATATATATATATATATATATATATATATATATATATATATATATATATATATATATATATATATGAAAATATGGTCAAAACATATTTTTTTTTTCAAAAATATATGCATGTCTTTTTTTTGTTTATGAGATTATTTATCATTGCATATAATTAGTGTATTGTAAAAGTATCATTTGTAATTCAAGTAAATTCAAGCATATTTTGGTAATTAAAAATGAACTTTTGCTTTTTGTTTTTTCTGGTTCTGTTAAGTACAATTTTGAGAGATTTGTAGATATTTTGGTATAGTTTTTGTTGGTGGGGTGTTCTTAAGGGGTTGTTATATGGTTGATATGGAGTTACTAAGTGGCTGCTAGGGAGTTACCAAGATGTTGCTTAACTGTTTTAGAGCTTTTTATTGGTGGGGTGTTCTTAGGGGGTTGTTATATGGTTGCTAGGGAGTAACTAAGTGGCTGCTAGGGAGTTTTTAAGATATTGCTTAGCTGTAGTATAGCTTTTTATTGGCAGGGTGTTGCTAGGTGGTTGTAATATGGTTGCTAGGGAGTTACTAAATGTTGCTTAACTGTGTTAGAGCTTTTTATTGGTGGGGTGTTCTTAGGGGGTTGTTATATGGTTGCTAGGGAGTTACTAAGATGTTGCTTAGCTGTAGTATAACTTTTTATTGGTGGGGTGTTGTTAGGTGGTTATTTTATGGTTGCTATGGAGTTAATGAGTGGTTGCTAGGGATTTCTCAATTGGGTTGTGAACAGCTGGTCTTAAGTTTTCCTGCAAAATGTCTTGGTAAACTTGGGAATTCATTTTTCCGTTGATGAATCCGGCAATCTGTCCAGACCCTGAGACAGCAAAGCAAAGCAGCCCCAAACCATGATGCTCCCTCCACCATGTTTCACAGTTGAGATGAGGTTTTGGTGATGGTGTGCTGTGCCTTTTTTCTCCACACATAGCATTGTGTCTTGTCCTTCCAAATAACTCAATTTTGGTTTCATCTGTCCACAGTATATTTAGCCAGTACTGCTGTGGAACATCCAGGTGCTCTTTTGCAAACTTTTTTTTTTTGTACAGCAGTGGCTTCCTCCGTGGTGTCCTCCCAGGAAATCCATTCATGTTTAATGTTTTCCTTAATGTAGATTTGCTAACAAAAATGTTAGCATGTACCAGATATTTCTGTATGTCTTTAGCTGACACTCTAGGATTCTTCCTCACCTCATTGATCATTCTGCATGTGCTGTGCTCTTACAGTCATCTTTACAGGACTTTACCATGCCTAGAGAGAGTAGCAACAGTGCTGAACTTTCTCCATTTGTAGACCATCTGTCTTGTAGACCGTGGACACATGAACATCATCAAGACTTTTAGAGATACTTTTTTTCGTAACCCTTTCCAGCTTCATGCTGAAAGTCAACAATTCTTGAACGTGGATCTTCTGAGAGCTTGATCTTTTGAGCGAGGCCTGATTCACATCAAGCATTGCTTCTTAAGAACTGGTGTGTGTTTTTTTTTTTATAGGGCAGGGCAGCTTTTTTAACCAACACATCCTTTAATCTCATCACATCCTGCCTCCAATTAGCTCTTAGTAAAGTAATTAGTCTAGGGGTTCACACACTGTACTTTTTCCCCCTCACTGTGAATGTTAACATGTTGTGTTCAATAAAACCATGCAAACGTATATATTTATTGTGTGGTATCAGTTTAAGCAGACCGTGTTTGTCTATTGTTGTGACATAGATGAAGATCAGAACACATTTAATGACCAATTTATGCAAAAATTCAAGTAATTCCAAAAGGTTCACATGTGATTCTATTTTCTAGGAACTGAGGGAAGTTGAGTTTTGCGTGATGTTTGTCCTTTAATATCCGGAGCTCTGCTGGTGATATTGTGCTGAGATACACAGTGTGTCATGTGGAGATGTGCTGAAATCCCTGGGCGAATGAATCAACACCGTGAGCGTGTGCCGGGGACCCGGAGGCGACGGGGTGGAATTTGTCTGATTCAGAAGCAGCGTGAGTCTCACGCGGCGGGGGGGGGAAGAGGGACGTGAAGGGCGGCCGCAGGAAGTGAATGAGTGTTTATAGTGAAGACGCTCGGTTCTCGTCTCTGAGCTTCAGAGAGACGGTTTACAGTCGTCACCGCAGGAACGAGCAGAGCGACGGGTTCATCTCAGTCTGATTACATTATCTCAAGGTCAGACCTTCACTCAGGAACGTCTGAGGAACATCGCAGATCGTTTCTATTGATGCTGCCGATGCGCAGGTTCACCTTCGCTCTGTTGTTTTAGTTTAGAGAGGATCATTTTTCATATTACACAAGATAAACTGTTTTGCAAGAACTGGGTGATGGCATCTACTGAGTGTCACACCAGAGACTCAGACACTCATGCTCCTGCTTCATATATATTATATACAGCTCTGGAAAAAAAAATGAAGACAGCACTTCAGTTTCTGAATCAGTTTCTCTGATTTTGCTATTTATAGGTTTATGTTTGAGTAAAATGAACATTGTTGTTTTATTCTATAAACTACAGACAACATTTCTCCCAAATTCCAAATAAAAATATAGAGTTTGTAAGATATTGACACCTACGTTTTAATTAGTAAAAGTGTAAAAATGAATATTGTCATTTAGAGCATTTACTTGCAGAAAATGAGAAATGTCAGAAATAATGAATAAAAAAAAAACGACGCAGAGCTTTCAGACCTCAAATAATGCAAAGAAAAACAAGTTCATATTCATAAAATTTTAAGAGTTCAGAAATCAATATTTGCTGGAATAACCCTGGTTTCTAATCACAGTTTCCATGCATCTTAGCACCATGTTCTCCTCCACCAGTCTTACACACTGCTTTTGGATAACTTTATGCCTAACTTTACTCCTGTTGAAAAAAGTCAAGCAGGTCAGCTCCCTCAGAGGTTTTCAATTTGGTAAAATCAAAGAAACTCATAATTGTTAAGTGCTCTCTTATTTTTTTCCAGAATATATATATATATATATATATATATATATATATATATATATATATATATATATATATATAGTATTATTAAATAATAATGTCATATATAGGTCTGTGTTTTTTTTTTGCATTATTCTGCAGATCACTCAAGTCATATCAGTGCTAAAAAATGGGGTAGAGCAATATACGATCATTTAACAAAAAAATTGTAAATCATACAGTTTTATACAAAATATAGAGTAAAACTATGCTATTTATTCTATGCTTGTGACAAATTTCGTGGTTCTAGCTTAAAAAAATAGACCTGTAGAGGTGCTTAAATTTCTGTTTAAAGAAAAAAAAAAGGTTTAGGGCCGCATTTCAGTGCATTCCTATGTGAGACTTTTGGCCACTATGTTCATTTTCAGACGCTCCCTTATTGAAAAGCTGTATACAAGCACAGTTTTACCAATTAAATTGTGGATGTCACTATTTCACAAACTGTAGGTTGTGCCAAATTTGGTAAAAAAAAAAAAAAACGTTTACGGGCACATTTCAATGAACAACATTCATTTTTAGACACTCCCTTATTTAAAAACTGTACACAAGCACACTTTTACAAATTAAAACTTTTTTGTCAATATCTCACAAACTGTAGGTTGTGCTAAAGTTGGTGGTTTTAGATCAAAAAATGTTAGAATTTTTGTATAAAGAAAAAAAATGTTTTCAGACACATTTTTACACATTCCTATATTAGACTTTTGGAAACAATATACGTTTTTAGACGCTCCCTTATTTTAAAAGCTGTATAGAAGCACACTTTTACAGATTAAAATGTAGATGTCAATATCTTACACCTCTGTAGAAAGACTAGCAGCATTAAAATATGGTATAATAATATTAATAATTATATATACTGTAATATATATATATATATATATATATATATATATGGTATAAAGAATGACCAGTGGCTGTATATTGTCATATATAGCAGCGAGTTATTCTGAAATGTCACAGCTCTGGGTTATTTATTGCATTATTCTGCAGATCTCTGGAGCTGCTGTGAGGCACATATGCCCCCGTCCCCTCCACTCCTCCAGCTTATACTGTAAATATTCACAGAGACGCTGGAGTAAATACAGCACATACATCATGCAGCAGTATCATATTACAGTGCAGCATCAGCATCTCCACCTGAGGCTTTCTGCCGCTCTGTAAAGCCATTTCTCAACCCCACAGAACTCCTCCATAACCCAAATACTCATATACTCCAAATACAGAGCTGGAATCTGCCTACGACGGCAAGAATTATCTCAGGAACAGCACACGGTACAGTACAGAGCATACAGCCGGAGCTAGCTGTAGGAGCGCAGAGATGGCCTGGTTAAATAGAATTGATTAAATAATGCTAAAATGGCTTATTTTTGCTATTTAATCTCTTCAGGTCCAGTCAAAAACCAGAAATAGTATAATATCCAGTGTGCAAAAATAACTAAAAACAGAAAAAGAAACATATACAGCTTAAAACCACTTCAAAATTATATGTTTCATTGATTTCACAAAATTGAAAACCTCTGGAATAAAACAGTGAGTGGAAATGGAGGAGCTACTGAACTCGATGACATGTGACCGAGAAAGCCAAAAAAAAAAAAAAAAAAAAAAAAATCACTGGTCCTCCTGTTTTTTTATTTGCAGTCCGAATGCAGGAGTTAAAATTAAATATTTTTTACAGATGTCCCCCTAAAAAAACTAATCCCATCCAGATAGAGATAAAGTCAGAGCTCACATGCCTCTTAAAGGGATTGACAACTGGCACACTGATTGGTTTATTTTGTACGGTACGCCCAAAATTAGCTACGTTTCCATGGAGATCCACGTAAACACAATAAAAAGTGGAAATGGAGGAGCTATGTCATGTGACCGAGAAAGCAAAAAAAAAAAAAAAAAAACTCACTGGTCCTCTTGTTTTTTAAACTAAGAGCTAACTAGAGCTAAAGCCAGAGCTCACCCGCCTCTTAAAGGGAATGACAACTGGCACACTGATTGGTTTATTTCACGTTACACCCAAAATTAGACTGTGAATCTAATAACACATATATTTAACCACTCAAAAACACGTACTGGTCAAACTCAGGCAGCTTTACTTCATTTCTTACAAGGTTTCTCATCTAAAGGTGTTTATAAAACTCATGTGAGATTTAAAAAGCATGTTAAAAAAAGGCTAATTCCTTTGATTTTTTCCAAAAAGAAAAAGTCTTTATTTTAAAGAAACGGTTTACGACTGCATGTTCAAATAATTGATATTTATGACAAAAAAAGCACTCCTTTTACCGGCACTCACTCCTGTTACTCTGCATGTTTTGAGTAACAGGAATGAGTTTTTTAGCATAGAATTAGCACAAACATGAAAAAAAGCATGAGGACGCTGAGCACATTCTAGTGATTTTTTATTTTTATATTTTTTTTACAAAATTTGAGTTTTAAAAATGAACAAATAAGATCTAAAAATTAATTTAGGTAACAGGAGTGACTGTGGAGATTGAGCTCCTCAAATATACCTAAAAACTAATGAAAATTAGCCTAATGCGCCCAAAATTAACCACACCCATGATTAATTAAGATAATTAGTTCATCTCAGAGTTCATGTTGCTGTGAATCTTTTCTTAAAAATGATAATCAAAAATTAATTTATATTAAAATCTGTATTTTTTTTTTTTAAAGTGAGGAATGCACCACTACGGGTGAAAGAAAAACATTGTTACAGATTTATTACTGTTTATTACATTTTTATTATTACCTTTTTACTATAGGTAATTGTTATTTTTGAGAATTAAAATCCTATCAGTCATTGTGAAGGAGTTTTGGTTCAATGCCAAAAAAGGATTATTTGGCATTGAATCATTTCTTAACAAATTAGAATCAAGTCAAGTCAAGAGTCAAGAGGCTTTTATTGTCATTACATCTGAGTACAGGTACACAGTGTGATGAAATTACGTTCCTCCGGAACCATGGTGCAACATAGAACCACAAGCAATAGACAACATAAAGTGCAGGAGTGACGACAGTGCAACATAAAATTATAAAATTATAACACTAAATAACAGTAAATACAATAAATACAAAAGACGAGACAATTTAAAGACAGGACAGTGCAGTACCGATACGGTATAATAAAGTGTATAGTGATGATAAGGTGCAGAGATGTGTGACGTACTGTAACATATAGAACATATATAATCACAGCAGTTACTGAGGTAGAGTTTATAGTTTTTAAGAGTGCAGCAAATAAAGTCATGTCAGCCTCTGTGTGCTGACTGGGTGTGTGTGTGTGTGTGGGTGAAGTTCATTTCTTTGTGTGTACAGTTTAGTTTTTGTGTGAGTGTGTTGGGTGAGTGGTGGGAAGTCTGACTGCCTGGTGGATGAAGCTGTTGCAGAGTCTAGTAGTGGAGGCTCGGATGCTCCTGTATCTTCTGCCGGACGGCATCAGAGCGAAATTGATTCATTGTGAAAGTGTTCATGTTGCACTGAATCGCTTCCATAAGATTCAGAATCAAATCGAACTGTGTTGAATTCTAATAGATCGTTTTGCTTTAAATCATTTTCTAAAGAAATGAATCATATTGAATCATATTGATGTAAGATGACATCTAAGAGTTTACGTTGCAAATAAATAATTTCTTATTAGAATTAAATAGAATTTCATTGACTGAGCGAATTGAGATTGAGCTCCTCAGTTATCGTTACAATAAGATCAAATATACAGAAAAAAATAATGAAAATTAGCACAATACGCCCAAAATGACTAATTAATGGTTAATTAATATAATTAGTTCATGCTTTCTGCGCATTTTGAGCTGCGAAAGGCGTATTATTTTATTTTTTTTGTGCCCTGAGTGTTGAAGTCGGTGTTGACTCGTTTCCTGAAGAATCAGTGTGTGAGTTAAGAGGTTTATGCGCTGCAGTGGTGTGCGGTGGTAGGTGCGGTGTGTTGCTGCGCTGCTGAACGCTGCACTTCTGCCCCTCCGGCAAGCAATCAAACCTGAATAGCTCCAATAAAGACGCGAGGCTGCAGCGAGTGTGTTGTTACTGGCTGAAGCTTCCTCCGGGGGATTACAATGATGTCATTCTGAGATGATGACTGCAGTGATGGCTCTGAGTGTGTGAGTGTGTGTGTGTGTGTGTGTGTGTGTGTGTGTGTAATTGTGGCAGCTTGAGGAACCACGCTTGAGAGCTATCTCATTAGCGTTAGCGGTAGAAAGGCCGCGGGTTCGCTCAGGGTTACCTCATGGACACACTGCCCTTCTGAAATGAATCATTCTGCCTTATGAAGCTTTATGAAGCTTTATGACACTTTACAAAGCTTTATGAAGTCTGGAATCAGGAGAAATCAGCTTAATATGATCTGATCAAGAGAAGACATGGCTGTGCTGGACTGGATGCTCAGATGATGCTCAGAACTGCAGTAGGTCTCTGAAAGTTCATGGGGTTTATTTAAGCAAAAAAGGTTAATTGAATAAATGAATCAGAATCAAAGTAATTACAGGTGAAAATTGGTCAGAATTGGGTTAATTTATTTTTATATTTATTTTTTTTAACAAAGAATCAGAATTAAATGTTGAGGTTTTATGTAGTTTTGAACTGTTTCCTAAGGAATCTGAATGTTGCTGTGAATAATTTCTTAAAAAAGTTACAATCAAAAATGTATTTATCTTAAAATTGGTCATTTTTACCATCTAAAAAAAGTACTTTTTTAATAAATTAAGGAATGCACCGCTACTGGTGAAAGAAAAACATTGTTACAGATTTATTACTGTTTATTACATTTTTATTATTACCTTTTTACTATAGGCTATCTGTTATTTTTGAGAATTAAAATTCTATAAATCATTATGAAGGAGTTCATGTTGCACTGAACCCTTTCTAAAGAAGTTAAAACCAAATTGATTATTTGGCATTAAATCAATTCTTAACAAATTCGAATCAAATTGATTCTGTGTAAATGTGCTCGAATGTTGTACTAAAGTGTATTAAACTTTAAGAGACATTTTGCTTTAAATCATTTTCTAAAGAAATCAAATTGTTTTGAAATGTAAGAGTCAGTGTTGCTTTGAATCTTTTTTCTAAAGAATCTGAATCATATTGATGTATGGTGACAATTATGTTGCATTAAAATTTTATAGTTAATGTTTATTGGATCAATTCCTAAAGAATTGGAATCAAATGTTTGTGAAATACAGCAGGTCTCTCTGAGTTGTTTATGATGCTGCACATGATGAAACTCTTCCTCAACCTCCATTGTCTGCAGCAGCTAATAAAAAAGAAAATATTCAGAAAAACGAATCAGGAGTCGATCAGGAAAAGCACCGTGTCTACATCAACCCATGAATTAGTATTCATGGCCCCACCCACCTCGGCTCGGGACCGCCCAGAGGTAGAGCTGAAGCCGGGTAGCGACGCCATCACATCAGATAGGAGCTAAGTAACAGCACTAGGAACAGCATGCAGTTAATTCCTGTGTTATTTGTGCGAATAACACATCAGTGTTTATATATATGCTTTACATAGTAATTCAGAGCTAAGAAACAAATGGTTAGAATTAGTCTATGGAAAACTAGCAGTAGGGTGGATTTTTACTTTTTAGACCTGGACTACCCACCTCTGTGTGTTTAAGTAACTTTAGGTTTAAATAGGATCTCCGGTGGATTTTGTGTTTTCCAGAGACTCTAAGACTTTAGGTCAGTGGCTTAACTGTATGCACTTAGCAGGGCTTTATTATACATGTTGTAAAGTAGCATATGACATTGTAAAGACTGTTATTAGTGTAAAAACGTCTTTATTTTAAAATGTTTCTAACTGTTGTCCCTCTTGCTGCGCTGCAGTGCTGTTAGCCAATCAGAGGCGATATATTTGCATGCATAAATATTCACGAACAAGAATTGAAATACTATTGTTTCTCCACTTCACTCCTCTAGTGGACTAAAGCAGCACAAAATCAGCTCACAGGGCATTCATTCATACTAGAGACCACAACTAGACACTTTAAAATGAATTAAAAACAATGGAATGAGACCTTTAAAGTCTTTCATAAACCCTTACCAATTATTCATTGTTGGAAAACGCACCCCAGAATCAAACTCATTGTGCTTTATGAAGCTTCCTGAGGTCTGGAATCAGATTTAATTAAACTAATATAATTGATTAATCAGAAATGGCTGTGTTGGACTGGATCTGATGCTCAGAACTGCCTCTAATGTTGGACCTTGGTGGTCTCAGATGCTTTAGTTATTAAAAAAAAGAGAAAGCCATCAAAAAAGTCTCATGTACGTGAAAAGGTAAAGAAAATGAGGCATTCAGGAGGGGGGAAATCTGGCTGTCATCTGCAGTTCACACACACACACACACACACACACACACTATACACACTATACTACACCACACTACACTACACTACACTACAGCACATGAATATAACGTGATTTTGGTGATTTTTATAGTGTTAATGTTGTTCGTTCATGAAATTTTTGCACTTTTTCGAAAAGAAATGTTTTGAAATGTGTGTTTTTAGGCCCAATGGTCAAACTATTGTATTCATATGTACAATTTACTGTTTTTTATTATTGTATTTTGCACATTTTCAGTAAAAAACAAAAAAAATCTATTGATGCCAAAGGATATATAAGACATTTTGAAAAAAAAAAAAAAAACATGGCATGGATTTATTGCGTTTTGCGAAAAAACAAATTATTTTTAAAATAAATCTTTAAATATTAAAATCTTGATTTGATTTTGTTGTGTTATTTTAACCTTAGTATGGTATTTGATAGTTTGAAACAGAAAACGGTGGTTTTCAGCCTACCACTTTCTTGCTAAAGAAAACCATTTTACTCAAATTGATAAAAATGGATTTATAGCGTTTTGGAACCAAACTCTTCATTTATTCTTCCCTCAAAATAACTCAATATACAGCCATTAATGTCTAAACCACCGGCAACCAAAGTGAGTACACCCCTCAGTGTTAATATTTTGGAGTTTACCAGAGCTTCATAGGTTGCCACTGGAATGCTTTTCCACTCCTCCATGATGAGCTTCATCACAGAGCTGGAGGATATTCAAGACTTTACGTTCCTCCGCTGAGGACTTCCTCCTTTCTGCAGACCAATTTGATGTAATGTGCGGCGTATGGTCTGAGCACTGACAGGCTGACCCCCCACCTCTTCAATCTCTGCAGCAATCTTTCAAAGACAGCATTTGGACGTGGGTGTTGGTTGTCTTGTTGTCGCCTTGTCCATCTTCATGTAGCGCAACAATTCATCTTTTAAGATCCTCAGAGAGTTCTTTGCCATGAGGTGCCATGTTCCCTATACACACCTGCTCCCTATGCGCACCTGAGAACTTGTAACACTAACTAGTCACATGACATTTTTGGAGGGAAAGTGACAAGCAGTGCTCAATTTGAAGATTCAGGGGTCTCGTCTCTTAGGGGTGAACTCACTTTTGTTGCCAGTAGTTTAGACATTAATGGCTGTATATTGAGTTATTATATTACTGATATACAGTGAGTCCAAGAAGTATTTGATCCCTTGCTGATTTTCTTCGTTGGCCCACTAATAAAGACATGATCATTCTATACTTTTAATGGTAGATGTATTCTTACATGGAGAGACAGAATATTAAAAAAAAAATCCAGAAAATAAATCTAAGGAATATATATTAATTGATTTGTATTACCATGGAGTGAAATAAGTATTTGATCCCTTAGTATTCATTAGCAGTTCTGGCTTTTACAGACCAGTTAGACACTCCCAATCAACTTGTTACCTGACCTGAAGCCACCTGTTCTCACTAATCACTTGTGTGAAAAACACCTGTCCACAGAATCAGACAGATCACACAGATTTCAAGTCTCCAACATGGGTAAAACCAAAGAGCTGTCACAGGACCTCAGAGTCAGAATTGTTGACCTTCACAAAGCTGGAATGGGCTACAAAAAGATTAGTAAGGTGTTGGATGTGAAAGTAACAACTATTGGTGCAATTATCAGAAAGTTTAAAGAGTATAACATGACAATCAACAGACCTCGGCCCGGTGCTCCAAAGAAGATTTCGCCTCGTGGGGTGGCAATGATGCTGAGAACGGTCAGAAATCGTCCTGCAACCACTCGGCAGGAGTTAGCAAATGACCTGAAGGCAGCTGGGACCACAGTTTGCAAGGAAACAATTGGCAACACTTTGCGCAACAATGGATTCACATCCTGCAGTGCCCGAAAGGTACCCCTGCTGAAGAGAGCACATGTGGAGGCGCGCCTCAAGTATGCCAATGATCATTTGAAAGATGAACCAAGTTATTGGGAGAAGGTTTTGTGGTCAGACGAGACCAAAATTGAACTTTTTGGCCTCAACTCCACCCGCCATGTGTGGAGGAAGAAAAATGCTGCCTATGACCCCAAGAACACTGTGCCCACCGTCAAGCATGGAGGTGGAAGCATAATGTTTTGGGGGTGTTTCTCTGCCAAGGGTACAGGGCTACTTCACCGCATCACTGGGAAGATGGATGGAGCCATGTACCACATGTGCAGAAGGATAGTGTCTTTATTAGTGGGCAAACAAAGAAAATCAGCAAGGGATCAAATACTTCTTGGACTCACTGTATATGCTACACATTGACTACTTTTCTTTGTGTCAAAGTGTCATTTTCATTTTTCAGTGTTTAACATTAAAAGATATGCTTAAATATCTACAGAAATGTGAGGGGTGTACTCACTTTTGTGATACACTGTATATATGTATATTTTTATAGTGAGAAATGCTGAGATTCCTGTTTAATATATGCAGTTTAAAGCACTGTATTCTCTCCTATAAAGCAGACGCTGCCTCTCTCGCTCTTTCCGTCTCTCTTTCAATTAAATGATGCATTGTTACGTTCTGACAGCAACCTCAAATTAGTCTAAACTAATTATCTTAAAGGCCTCCTCATTAGCTTCCTTTACCACGGATTTGTCACCAGCGTCACGCCTGCAGTGCACCGCCTGTCTGAACTGCAAATCTTTATTCATTACAGCAGAGCCACGGTTACCAGATCCACCGTTTCCCCACCAATAAGAACCAGCAGAACCACAGTTACCAGATCCACCGTTTCCCCACCAATAAGAACCAGCAGAACCACAGTTACCAGATCCACCGTTTTCACACTAATAAGAACCATCAGAACCACAGTTACCAGATCCACCGTTTTCACACCAATAAGAACCAGCAGAACCACAGTTACCAGATTCACCGTTTCCCCACCAATAATAACCAGCAGAACCACAGTTACCAGATCCACCGTTTTCACACCAATAAGAACCATCAGAACCACAGTTACCAGATCCACCGTTTTCACACCAATAAGAACCAGCAGAACCACAGTTACCAGATCCACCGTTTTCACACCAATAAGAACCAGCAGAACCACAGTTACCAGATCCACCGTTTTCACACCAATAAGAACCATCAGAACCACAGTTACCAGATCCACCGTTTTCACACCAATAATAACCAGCAGAACCACAGTTACCAGATCCACCGTTTTCACACCAATAAGAACCAGCAGAACCACAGTTACCAGATCCACCGTTTTCACACTAATAAGAACCAGCAGAACCACAGTTACCAGATCCACCATTTCCCCACCAATAAGAACCAGCAAAACCACAGTTACCAGATCCACCGTTTTCACACCAATAAGAACCAGACTTACCAGATCCACCGTTTTCACACTAATAAGAACCATCAGAACCACAGTTACCAGATCCACCGTTTTCACACCAATAAGAACCAGACTTACCAGATCCACCGTTTTCACACTAATAAGAACCATCAGAACCACAGTTACCAGATCCACCATTTTCACACCAATAAGAACCAGACTTACCAGATCCACCGTTTCCCCACCAATAAGAACCAGCAGAACCACAGTTACCAGATCCACCGTTTCCCCACCAATAAGAACCAGCAGAACCACAGTTACCAGATCCACCGTTTTCACACTAATAAGAACCATCAGAACCACAGTTACCAGATCCACCGTTTCCCCACCAATAAGAACCATCAGAACCACAGTTACCAGATCCACGGTTTTCACACCAATAAGAACCATCAGAACCACAGTTACCAGATCCACCGTTTCCCCACCAATAAGAACCATCAGAACCACAGTTACCAGATCCACCGTTTTCACACCAATAAGAACCATCAGAACCACAGTTACCAGATCCACCGTTTCCCCACCAATAATAACCAGCAGAACCACAGTTACCAGATCCACCGTTTTCACACTAATAAGAACCATCAGAACCACAGTTACCAGATCCACCATTTTCACACCAATAAGAACCAGCAAAACAGAGATGGAGGTAGATACAGAGTGAGAGAGAGAGATGGAGAAAGAGAGAGAGAGAAAGAGATACAGAGAGAGAGATACAGAGGGAGAGATAGAGAGTGAAAGAGATTGAGAATGCAAGAGATAGAGAGCGATACAGAGAGAGAGACGGAGAGAGATGGAGAGAGAGAGACAGAGAGATACAGAAAGATATACAGAGAGAGATATAGAGGCAGAGAGATGAAGAGAGATACAGAGAGAGAGAAAGAGATGGACAGAGATACACAGAGAGAGAGATACAGAAAGATATACAGAGAGAGAGATACAGAGAGAGAGAAAGGTGGAGAGAGATACAGAGAGAGAGAGAGAGGGATGAAGAGAGAGATAGGGATGGAGATGGAGAGAGAAAGAGATACAGAGAGAGAGAGAGATGGAGAGAGATATATAGAGAGAGAAAGAGATGGAAAGAGAGAGAGATACAGATGGAGAAAGAGAGAGAGAGAGAGAGATAAAGAGAGAGGGATGGAAAGCGAGAGAAAGGGGGTTGGAGAGAGAGAGGGATGGAGATGGAGAGCGAGAGAAAGGGGGATGGAGAGAGAGAGGGATGGAGATGGAGAGCGAGAGAAAGGGGGATGGAGAGAGAGAGGGATGGAGAGCGAGAGAAATTACAATGTAAAGTGAAATCACCAGGAGATGAAAAAAAATGTTAAAGAGGAGAGGAGAGTTCAGGAGGGACGAGAACAGAAATAAATAGTAAAAAAAGTTGTTTTATAAAACTGTTATATAATAACTAATAAAACACAAGTGTTACCATATTATTAATGACTTTAAGATAAATATAAAAACTGATAATAAATCCTTTATAAATAAAATAATAAGTCGTACACTCATAGTTGTTTTGCCATTTGCTTCAAAGGTGTGACAGACATATATTTTGGGCTAGTTTAAGCTTCTGAAGGGCTGGTTTTTGTTGGACCTGGCAACCCTGAGCAGAGCGAACGAACGAGTGAACGAACGAATAGACGACTGCACGGAACTCATATGGGTCACGTTTACCTGAATGACCTCGCGCGGTGCGGCGTACCTGTTTAAATGTCTCGGGGTGGCGTGCCGAGCGACGCCGCGAAAAAGGCCAACATGGAAATCAGCCCTCCTTTTATATCCGGAGTCATTTTTCCTCCCCTCTGAAATATATCATTATTTATGAGCCGTGTTTTTATTATTTATATCATTCTGCATGATTATGTTTTATTCATGATGTTTGCTTTTTCAAAGGCGCTCAGACGTCTAAATATGCTGTACGGCCACTGCTTACAGTGATTTTAATAACAACCACACAGAAACACGACAAACTGGTTTAAAACAATGCTGCGTTTATCCGGTTAAGCAGACATTAAAGGGCCCGTACACAACATTTCTTTTGATGGATTTTAATGCAAATTTTACAAGAAGAAAAAGATATTAAAGAGTCCATTTGCAACATTTCTTTTATTTAGTTTTTGTAGGGGTTTTTTGCTGGATTCATGATAACAAAAATACTAAAAATTCATTTTTACACATTTTTGTTTTTTAATTAAAACTAAAGGCTAGTTTTTGTTACTGCACCTTTATACTGGGTTTTATGCAGATTTTACTTTAGTTTACTTTAGTGTTAATCAGGGCTAAACTATTCAATTAAAAATTATATATGTTTTTTTTTTTTTGTGTGTGTGTGTGTGACAAACATGTTTGAAACACTGCATTAAATGGCCCATATGCACCTTTTTGTATATATCGTTTTTTTTTTTTTTTTTTTCCTGATTTTCATTAATTGTGGTCCAACTATGACAGTTGTGTGGATTCATGATAACAAAAATACAAAAAACATCATTTTTACACATTTTAAAAAAAATAAAAACTATAGGCTAATTTTTGTTACTGCACCTTTAATACAGGGTTTTATGCAGATTTTACTTTAATATACTTAATTAATCAGTAATCAGGGCTAAACTATTCAATTTAAAATATATATATGTTTATTTTTTTTGTGTGACAAACATGTTTAAAATAATGCATTAAAGGGCCCTTATACAACTTTCTTTTACAAATATATATATATATATATATATATATATATATATATATATATATATATATATATATATATATATATATATATATATATATTTGCTAATTTTCATTAATTGTGGTCCATTTTTACACAATTTTTTTACAAGGCTATTTTTTTTACTGCACCCTTAATACTGGGTTTTATGCAGATTTTACTTTAATTAAAGATATTAAAGAGTCCATATAAAACATTTATTTTATTTATTTTATTTATTTATTTAAAAAAAAAAAAATTGCGGATTTTCATCAGTAATGGTCGAATTATGACAGTATTGTTTTGGCTTTAAAGGGCATTAAAGGGCCTGTATACAATGTATTTTTTTGTATTCATTTATTTTTTTGATAATTTTTATTAATCATGGTCCAGTTATGCACAGTTGTGTTGATTTATATAAAAAAAAACAGCCAAAATTCAGTTTTTAACAACAATTTTATGTTGGTAACATTAAAACCATAGTCCATTTTTGTCACTGCACCTTTAATACTGTTTTAAGCAGATTTTATCTATTCTGATTCATCTTCTTTTTTTTTTTTTTGGACGGTTTTCCTAACTTATGGTCCAATTATGACAGTTGTGTGGATTAATGCAAAAAAAAAAAATATATAGTTTTAGACCATTGTTAAAAAAACAATGCAGTGTTTTCAGTATTTCGTTTATTGCTGATTTTGGTGTTTGGATTCTTGTTTAAAAAATAGTCAAAATTCACACAATTTTTTTATGATTTTCATTAATCATGGTCCAATTACGACAGAAAAAAAAACCCTAAAATTGTCTTTCCATATCCAGCATCCAACAATTCCAACAACAATTTCCCTCTGCTAATATTAACACAATTATTAATATTTCCCCCAGAAATATGTATTTTTTTATGTAATTGTCATTCTAATATATCATAATTGTAATATTATGGCTTTAGTATTGGTAATGTAAATAGTTTAGTAACAAAATACTGTTTATAAACTGCATCTGGTGCTTTAGGCTGTGCTGTAAATTCAATGAAGGCAGTCTGAGACACTTGCTCAATCTAGGGAATAGATTCTAATCTCTTCTCATAACTTTACATTTGACTTTATTTCTATTGAATAAAATGGAATAGAACCATGGCGCCTGTTTTTCTACAGTCTTTGGTGATTTACGAGAGATGAAGCGCCACTATTTCATAGTAAAAATGAGGCAACTTTGTTATTTTTGGTGTTATTGGCCGTTTAATGTGAATTGAATGTGGCTCAATAGTGAAACAACAAGAAGTTCTTTGTGGTTCTTCGTGTTTTTCTTGCCCGCAGTCCTGAGTGGCTCTTTGTAATCAAAGAACATTTCCCAGAATAACATGAAAACTGCTGTACTCTTGTTTCTGTAGCGTCTGCTATTGTGTGAAGTGGTGTAGCGCGTCGTCTCGTGTAATGTTCTGTGAGAGGGCTGAGATTTCCGCGTACAATAGAGCGAATTCAGCGTCTCCGAGTCGGGCCTGCCGTAGCTTCGGGGGGGAAGTCGTTAAGCTTAATTACAGCTGAAAATGGCTTTCTTATCACTGAGCGTAGACACGACTCCGCTGGCTAACAGATAATAAACGAGCGCTACTGACACATGTTAGCATTAGCACATTTAGCTCCATTAATAGAGAGAAAGCACGGCCTTGTCTAGACCAGATTCTGTGACACAATGCCAAAAAAACGTTGGGATATCTGGAGGAAGATGCGACATTTTAACCTGACCTAAATCATTTAGCTATTAGCATTAGCATTGCAGTGAGTGCAAACACAAGGTAGTGTAGTAGTAGTAGGTGTTTCCAATAAAGTGGCCAGACATTAAGTGGAAGCACAAGGTAGCATATTAGTAGTAGGTGTTTCCAATAAAGTGGCCAGTGATTGAAAGCACAAGGTAGTAGCTTCATAGGTGTTTCCAATAAAGTGACCATCAAGTGAGTGGAAAAACAATGTAGTAGTAGTAGGTGTTTCCAATAAAGTGGCCAGTCAGTGAGTGGAAACACAAGATAGTATAGTAATAGTAGGTGTTTCCATTAAAGTGGCCATCAAGTGTGTGGAAACCCAAGATAGAAGTAGAAGTAGTAGTAGTAGTAGGTGTTTCCAATAAAGTGACCATCAAGTGAGTGGACACACAATGTGGTAGTAGTAGTAGGTGTTTCCAATAAACTGGCCAGTCAGTAAGTGCAAGCACAAGTTAGTATTATTATTAGGTGTTTCCAATAAAGTGGCCAGTCAGTGAGCGGAAACACAAGGTAGTGTTAGTATTAGGTGTTTCCATTAAAGTGGCCAGTAAGTGTGTGGAAACACAAGGTAGTATTAGTATTAGGTGTTTCCAATAAAGTGGCCAGTCAGTAAGTGCAAGCACAAGGTAGTATTAGTATTAGGTGTTTCCAATAAAGTGGCCAGTCAGTGAGTGAAATCACAAGGTGGTAGTAGTAGTTTAGTAGGTGTTTCCAATAAAGTGGCCAGTTAGTAAGTGGAAGCACAAGGTAGTATTAGTAGTTTAGTAGGTGTTTCCAATAAAGTGGCCAGTGAGTGAGTGAAAACGCAAGGTGGTATATTGTAGTAGGTGTTTCCAATAAAGTGGCCACTCAATGAGTGGAAACATAAGGTAGTGGTAGTAGGTGTTTCCAATAAAGTGGCCAGTTAGTAAGTGGAAGCACAAGGTAGTATTAGTAGTTTAGTAGGTGTTTCCAATAAAGTGGCCAGTGAGTGAGTGAAAACGCAAGGTGGTATATGTAGTAGGTGTTTCCAATAAAGTGGCCACTCAATGAGTGGAAACATAAGGTAGTGGTAGTAGGTGTTTCCAATAAAGTGGCCAGTTAGTAAGTGGAAGCACAAGGTAGTATTAGTAGTTTAGTAGGTGTTTCCAATAAAGTGGCCACTCAATGAGTGGAAACATAAGGTAGTGGTAGTAGGTGTTTCCAATAAAATGACCAGTTAGTAGCAACACAAGGTAGTATAGTAGTAGTTGTTTCCAATAAAGTGGCCAGCCATTGTGTGGTGGCCACTTTATTAGAAACACTCACAAACTTGTGCTTTCACATACTGGTGGCCACTTTATTGGAAACATTAAACTAACATCATGTGCTTCCATTCATTGAGTGGCCACTTTATTGGAAACACCTACTACTATACTACCTTGTGTTGCCAGTCACTGGCCACTTTATTAGAAACGCTTCCACTCACTGGTGGCCACTTTATTGGAAACACTAAAGCAACACCATGTGCATTCATTTATTGAGTTGCCACTTTATTAGGAACACCTAAACCTACTTCCTTGTGTTTTCCAGTCACTGGCCACTTTATTGGAAACACGTACCATACTACACTGTGCCTATACTCATTGGCGACTTCATTAGGAACACCTACTAGTATACTGCCTTTAGCTTTCAATTACTTGCCACTTTATTAGGAACACCTGCTGCCTTGTGTATCCACTCACTGGTGGCCACTTTATTGGAAACATTGAACTAACATCATGTGCTTCCATTTAATGAGTGGCCACTTTATTGGAAACACCTACTACTATACTACTGTACCTTTTGCTTTTAATTACTTGCCATTATATTAGGAACACCTACTCCTGTTGCCTTGTGTACTGTACCCCCTGGCTGGCCACTTTATTGGAAACAAAACTTTTCCATGCCACTTAAAGCTATTATAATAAATAATGCTTAAGCCGATGTAAATCCTTTAACTAAACCCACACTGACCGCAGATCAGTCCGAGCCTCTGCCCACTCTATTGTTCCGCACGCATTATCTGAGTGTTGGGCTGCGGAGGAGGGCGTCTATTACCGCACGTCTCAATTCATACGAGGTTTCGGTGCGCAGCGGCTAATTGCACGAGCGGATCTAATGCGATAAATTCATGTGCCGATACACGCCCGGTGTTAATTAGGTTCCAGGAGACAGCTCCCCGAACTCCTCCACAAACTTCATGTCACAACATGTCATAAAGCAGCCTCTTAACCTTGTCTGAACTTATCACGCCACCAATTAGTGGGAATAAAGTGAAGGCCGCACATCCCCGCTCGTAATCCGCTCTCGCCTGTGAAAAGGGCACTGGGTCTTGTTAGTACGGAGCGCCGCGAGCCGAGCCGGTCAACGGTCTGCAACCCAGAACCCGTCTGAGTATTTTATTTGTTTTATCACACGCTTTTATATTTTTCTTTTTTTCCTTCGATACAAATGAATACTGAATTGATCCAGACTATAAAGGAACTATTCACATATGATGAATCATGTGGATAAAACATATAAAAGTGTGAAACAAACCAAAACACTGAAGCCGGTAACTCTGAAAAGCTCATCCTGATGAGTGCCACTTCCATCATTACGTTTTTAATGGTCTTTGCAGTGTCTGCACTTGACGATACTTTCAAACTACTTTCTTGAGTCCTTTCTTTAACATTCTTCAAATGTTTCAGATTGATTTTTTATTATTTACTTAGTTGAGTAGTTCACTATTCACTATATATTCATTTTATTAGAAACACCTACAAACTTGTGCCCAGTTTATTGGAAACACCTAGCTACTAACTGAGTACTAACTGACACTTCTGACCACTTTATTAGAAAGACCTACTACTACTGCTACTACTTTGGTTTCCACTCACTGGTGGCCACTTTATTGGAAACAACTACTACTAAAATATCTTGTGCTTCCACTCACTGGTGGCCACTTTATTGGAAACACCTACTATACTATCTATATTGTGCTTCCACTCACTGGTGGCCACTTTACTGGAAACACACAATATACTGCCTTCTATATCTTTTGTTTAGGCTCACTGGCCACTTTATTGGAAACACCTACTATACTGCCTATCTTGTGCTTCCACTCACTGGTGGCCACTTTATTGGAAACACCTACTACTATACTACCTTGTGCTTCCACTCACTGGTGGCCACTTTATTGGAAACACCTACTAAACTATCTTATGCTTCTACTCCCTGACCACTTTATTGGAAACACCTATTGCTATACTACCTTGTGCTTCCACTCAGTGGCCACTTTATTGGAAACACCTAAAATACTGCTTACTATATCTTGTGTTTAGGCTCACTGGCCACTTTATTGGAAACACCTACTGCTATACTACCTTGTATTTACATTGGCCATTCGTCACTTTATTAGAAACACTTACCTACAAACTTGTGCTTCCATTTACTGGTGGCCACTTTATAAGAAACATCTACTAATACTATACTACCTTGTGCTTCCACTCATTGGCCACTTTATTGGAAACACCTACAAACATGTGCTTCCTCATTATTACCATTTGCTTACACTCACCAGGCCACTTTATTAGAAACACTTACCTAAAAACTTGCACTTTCGTTCACTGGCCACTTTATTGGAAACACCTACTTATACTGTTGAGTTGAGTTAGTAGTCATCCAACATCCCGCCCTCAGTAACTCTTATATTTTTTTGCTAAATGAAATCGAAATGATTATTATTTTTTTAATAATTTTGATATCATGGTTTGACTAATCTCTCTCTCTTTCTCTTTCTTTCTCTCTCTCTTTTCCTCTGTCTATCTGCAGGTCTCCATAGAATGGAGCGAGAATGAACAGAGAGCGGCTGAAGGAAAAGCATGAACTGGAGGGTCATTGAGGTCACTTGCTTCCTGTTTATATGGGACCATATAACAGTTCAGTCTTCCCGCCAAGACCCCTCGGCCAACGAGCAGCATGTCACCAAGCAGTTTGACTGGCTCATCTCCGACCGCGGCCCTTTCCACCACTCCAAGGGCTACCTCTCCTTCGTGGAAAGATTCCGCCAAGGATTTACGACCCGATATAAAATTTATAGGTAAGTGCGGCTTCTGGCACTTTTAAGGTGCTGGTGATTGTAGCGGAATGGTGATATCGTTTTCTGGCTCTTCTTCTGCTTCTTCTGCTTTTTTAAAGCTCTTATATCGGGGTTTTGTATCTGTTGTAGAGATAATTAAGCTGAGATAGACGGTGATAATGTTTTAATTGTGCTTCTGGTCATGGTGAACATATATAATAAGGTTTGTGTTGTGTACAGTAGTAAAGTCGTAGTAAAGTGGTATTAGTGAATATAGTAACTCTGTATTGTATTGTAGAGAAGTGGGCGGAGCTTCTGGACATGGTGAACATATATAATAAGGCTTGTGTTGTGTACAGTAGTAAAGTTGTAGTAAAGTGGTATTAGTGAAAATAGTAACTCTGTATTGTATAGTAGAGAAGTGGGCGGAGCTTCTGGACATGGTGAACATATATAATAAGGCTTGTGTTGTGTACAGTAGTAAAGTCGTAGTAAAGTGGTATTAGTGAATATAGTAACTCTGTATTGTAGTAGAGAAGTGGGCGGAGCTTCTGGAGATGGTGAACATATATAATAAGGCTTGTGTTGTGTACAGTAGTAAAGTTGTAGTAAAGTGGTATTAGTGAATATAGTAACTCTGTATTCTAGTACAGAAGTGGGCGGAGCTTCTGGACATGGTGAACATATATAATAAGGCTTGTGTTGTGTACAGTAGTAAAGTTGTTAGTGGTATTAGTGAATATAGTAACTCTGTGTTGTAGTAGAGAAGTGGGCGGAGCTTCTGGTCATGGTGAACATATATAATAAGGCTTGTGTTGTGTACAGTAGTAAAGTCGTAGTAAAGTGGTATTAGTGAATATAGTAACTCTGTATTGTATTGTAGAGAAGTGGGCGGAGCTTCTGGTCATGGTGAACATATATAATAAGGCTTGTGTTGTGTACAGTAGTAAAGTCGTAGTAAAGTGGTATTAGTGAATATAGTAACTCTGTATTGTATTGTAGAGAAGTGGGCGGAGCTTCTGGACATGGTGAACATATATAATAAGGCTTGTGTTGTGTACAGTAGTAAAGTCATAGTAAAGTGGTATTAGTGAATATAGTAACTCTGTTGTAGTAGAGAAGTGGGCGGAGCTTCTGGACATGGTGAACATATATAATAAGGCTTGTGTTGTGTACAGTAGTAAAGTTGTAGTAAAGTGGTATTAGTGAATATAGTAACTCTGTATTCTAGTACAGAAGTGGGCGGAGCTTCTGGACATGGTGAACATATATAATAAGGCTTGTGTTGTGTACAGTAGTAAAGTTGTAGTAAAGTGGTATTAGTGAATATAGTAACTCTGTATTCTAGTACAGAAGTGGGCGGAGCTTCTGGACATGGTGAACATATATAATAAGGCTTGTGTTGTGTACAGTAGTAAAGTTGTAGTAAAGTGGTATTAGTGAAAATAGTAACTCTGTATTGTATAGTAGAGAAGTGGGCGGAGCTTCTAGACATGGTGAACATAAGGCTTGGCTTGTAGACCAAGAAATATGGAGATCTTTTCCAATCTTTCTTTGAGAAATGTTGTTGTTTTTAGACATTTCAATCATTTTTTACAAATTGAAGATCATGTCCATCTTTTTCTCCTCAAAGACTTTTTCTACTTGAAATCACCTCGGTTTTTAGCACTTTTAACCTTATTTCTAGCCCTCTAAACTGCCCTCGTCCCAACTTTTTTATTTGATATGTGTTGCAGGGCAGAGTTTTTAAAAAATATAAAAACATAAAAACACTTACAGAAGCCGTTCCTGACCCAACTCTGAACCTTTTATCAGCTTATGGGAGCGCGCTGAGCTCCACACTGTTCGGAAAGCCTTTATTTTTCTCTTCGTTTAAAGAGCGAGCACTCCTTCCACTCTTATCAGCCTCACACTCTTTTTTACACCTCCTTTGTACATCCTTTCTACCACATAATAAGCAGCAGCAGCAGCAGCAGCACAACAAGTCCAGCGCTGTACAGAGTATATAGCTTTTCAGGTTCTCCAGCAGCGAGAAAGTGGATCATAGGTCTGATTGTATCTCAGGTTTTAGGTTCATTTTCCATTTTCCATTTTCTCCCAGCTCTAACTGATCATATAAGACACTGTGGAGTTTTATAACAGCAATTATAAAAGTGTAGTTCTGTATCGGTTTCTAAACATACCGTATTTCTTGCACTATTCCACTATTCCTTTATTTTTCCCAAAAATCGTCAGTGCTCCTTTTGTATGAAATCTACCAATCAGGTATTAAGGAGCAGTAAAGTCACTCTGCTGAAATACAGCATTATAAGGGTGAGTTTTTTCTGTGAAGTTTCTCCAGCACTAAGGCTGGATGCAGCAGCATTAGCATTAGCCGCTAACAGCATCACTAGCTCTAGAGCTCATAATTCAGATGTGAGTATATTAGACTGTAGTCTGTGTGTTTTACCGTGTTAAAACAAGCTATGTGCGACGAACCATTAGCTTATAGTGCCCTGGGTTACCAGAACCAGTGCTAACTGCAGATGGCTAGCACTGCTAACCTCAGCTGGCTAAGCGCTTGCTAACCACGGCTAGATGTTTTGAGTTTTAAGGCCAACTCAAACTTTTTTCTTCAAAACTCAAAGTTATTGTTAAAATCACAGCAATTAATTTAGAGTATTCATATTTCATATGCATAACAATAACTTTATTCAATTATTAAGGGCCCTATTTTAGCAATCTACATCGCACAGGTTGATTGCACATCATGCAGCGGGATTTAGGGGCGTGTCGCTGTGCGAAAAATACACCTTGCGCAGCTCAAAACACGCAAAAGGCATGAGGTAATTCTCTTAATTAATCATGGGTGTGGTTAATTTTGGGCATAATGTGAAATAAACCAATCAGTGTGTAATGGGGTGGGAGCAGTAGCTCTCCAGCCCAGAAGGTTTTAGAACCCAAGTGCTGGGCAGTGGACCTCAAAGCAGGTAAACCCAAGAAAAAGGAAAATAATAATAATAATAATAATAATAATAATAATAATAATAAGAATTAATATATAATCGTTTATATATATATATATATATATATATATATATATATATATTAATAGGATATATAATAATATTATATAATTATATATATATATATATATATATATACAATTATTATTATTATTAAACCCCGCTCCACGCAGGGATCGAACTCAGGTTGTCGCGGTCACGGCCCAATGCTCTAACCGCTGAACCAGCGAGCAGATTGGGACGTGGTCGCTTTAATCACTCTTAAGGACCTCCGCCGAAAGGGGCGGAGCAACGAAAACGGGCGGAGGGAGGAAAACGGGTGGAAAACAAAAAGCCACGCCTAGCGTGCGTTAGAGTGAGGGGGAGAAAATGTAAACTAAGGCTTGCCTGGAAGTGGCTACCTTTTATGAGACGAGGTGAAGGATTAACTAAACAAAAGGGGCTTCCAACGAAAACAAAACTGAACTGAGGTGCTTATGGATTTAAACGCTGCTCCACCAGAGAGGGGAGGAACAGCGCGGGAGAGGGAAGGTAAACAAACCGCGGGCCTCGCGGTGAGAAACACACACAGACACACACAGACTGGAGAGGGGTGGCAGAAAGAGCACACCACTCTGCTCCACCAAACTAGAGACAGATAGATGGCGGCCGTGGAGCTCACTGCTCTACACAGCTCCACCAGACTCGAAAGGGAAAAAGGGATAGAGATAGAGAGCCGGGGCTCGCTCGGAAAACCGGCATAGATTCGCTCTCACGAGCTTCAAAGATCCAGCGCCGAGTGGCTGGTTGGCGCTGCTTATAAGCTGTTCGGCGCTGGCCTGGCGCGCCCTCCGATGCCCTGGAGGACACCTCGATCGGGCACCAGCCCTTACACAGTGTGTCAGTTGTCATTTCCTTTAAGAGCCAGGTATGCTATGACTTTGGCGTGTTCGTATCTTAACAGTACAATGCTTTGTTAAATTTGTTAGATTTAGGTTTTAGGTTTAGGGTTTAGTTTATGTTTTGGTTTAGGGTTAGATTTAGGCTTTAGGTTAGACCTAGGGTTAGAATTAGGTTTAGTTCTACAGTTAGATTTAGGTTTTAGGTTTAGGGTTAGGTTTAGGGCCAGGGTTAGATTTAGGTATTAGGTTTAAGGCAAGGGTTAAATTTAGGTTTTAGGTTTAGGGCTTTGTTAATGTTTTGGTATAGTGTTAGATTTAAGTTTAGGTTTTAGGTTTTGGTTAGGGCTAGGGTAAGATTTAGGGCTAGGCAAGATTTAGGTTTTAGGTTTAGGGTTAAGTTTACGTTTTATGTTTAGGGTTAGGATTAGAGGTTGATTTAGGTTTTAGGTTTAGGGTTAAGTTTATGTTTTATGTTTAGGGTTAGAATTAGAGGTTGATTTATGTTTTAGGTTTAGGGTTAGGTTTTAGGTTTAGGGCTATTGTTAGATTTATGTTTTAGGTTTAGGGTTAAGTTTATGCTTTATGTTTAGGGTTAGGATCAGAGGTTGATTTATGTTTTAGGTTTAGGGTTAGGTTTTAGGTTTAGGGCTATTGTTAGATTTAGGTTTTAGGTTTAGGGTTAGGTTTAGGATTAGGTTTAGAGTTAGATTTAGGTTTTAGGTTTAGGGTTTGTTTTAGGTTTGGGTTAAAAGTTATAGGTTTGGGGCTAGAGTTTAGGGTTTAGAGTTTAGAGATTTAGGGTTTAGGGCCAGGGTTAGATTTAGGTTTTAGGCTTAAGGCAAGGGTTAAATAGGTTTTATAGGTTTAGGGCTTGGTTAATGTTTTGTTATAGTGTCAGATTTAGGTTTAGGGCTATGGTTAGATTTAGGTATTAGGTTAGGTCTAGAGTTTAGATTTTAGGTTTAGGATGTAGCTTTAGAGTTTGGTTTTGGTTTTAGGTTTAGATCTTCGGTTAAGGGATCTGGTTTAGGTTTGGTTTATGTTTTGTTATAGAATTAGATTTAGGTTTAGACTTAGTTTTAGAGTTGATTCATGGTTGGTTTGGGTTAGTAGTTTAGTATCAAGGTTAGTTTCTATATACAATTATTTGGATTGAACTTAATGTTAAGTTGAATTTAATAGACATTGAGTTAAATGTTATTTGAGCGTCTATAATGGATTTTAATAGACCATCCTAATACACAGTGTTACCACATTTTTCTGCGCAGTCGGCAGAAGTTTGCCGGGGTTGGAAATATGGTGATCAGCAGTTATTGTGAAGCAGCGGAAGGAGGCTGGTGATCCGGATTGAGAAGTGGTCCGGATAAGCCCAAATCACAGCAGAACAGAGCAGATTTACACTGCAGAAATAGCTCACAATGCCAGCGCACATACGGGGTTTATACGCGCGGGGTATTAGGTGCTCGCCATCAGCTTTAATGAAATGCTCTTATAATGAAAGCCCTTAATGAAGCGTTCTCACCCACAGATTAGCACTTCTGCTCCTTCACTTACTCTCTTTATACAGGGGAATGTTCAACAACAGCGGTGGTGAGAGGAACAGCGCTCGAATAAAATTTATATTTGGAGATTTTTTTTTAGCCAATTAAAATCATTATATGTAACTATAAGTTATAAAATAACTTTCCTCCATCATTAACTAATGTTTAATAACTGTTTTTTTTCACATTTTTAGAAACAAAAAAGTTGCTATTACATTTGCAAATACTAATGAATGCATTTGCAGCATGAACTGTAATTGATAAACTTTTGCCTGGTTTAAAATTCGCATTTACTAGCGATTTATTAATGTTCAAATTCTAATGAGCTAATGAATGATTTGCTAACATTTTTATTATAAATATCCGTGCTGATAAATAAGAGTTAATAATAATAATTTGTTAATAATCGAATTCTGATGAACTGCTACTTTGTTCACAGCTACTGATCATTAGTTAAAAATATATTAATGAAAGTTACTATAAAGTGTTACCAAAATATTTATTTGAACTGTATTTGTTTTGTATTTGAGTACTATGAACACACATACATTTAAAAAGTAAAGTTTTCACTTTCCTTACCATTCTCAAATAATTAACTAAGATATTCTGTATAGGAAAACAGTCTGTAATTATTTGTACCCCACCTTTAGTATTTAAACGATTTATATCCCCAGTAAAACAACAATAAAATATCCTGAAATATAATAGAAAATAATAGAAAAATAATAGAAAAATGTGAATTTTCTGTATTATTTCATATTTTTTATGTGATTTATAGTCTTTAGTTTAATCAAGGAAAACTGGTATTTTAAAAACCTTTGAAAAAAAAATCGATATTACAAACATGTTCAATCATTAAAAAAAAATAATAATAATAAAATAAATAAATAAATAAAATAAATAAATACATTAAAAAAAGTATTTTCCTGGGGCCTGAATTGGTGTCATTTATTTAAGGACAAATAAATGTAAAACATTTTTTTTTTTCATATTTTATTCAGAATTTAAAAAATGTGCATTCACATCAGTTTCTAATAAATTTAAATTCTATAAATTTATATTATTAATTTTAACATTATTTGCTGCATAAAATATCTATTTTTATTGTATTATTGTTTTTTGTTTTTTTACTGACCAAATCAATTGTAGTTTTAAATATTTTTATATTTACTTATGTGTATGTAAATGTATTGAAACTGTATTTACTGTTTATTTAATATCATTTCACTTTTTTATTATTATTTTGCACCTACCTTACTATAATTAAAGGTATAATTACTTTAGCCATGAATAGTCATAAAAAATATATATATAAATATATATATATATATATTGTTTTTTTATTGTTTAAATGATGGACCAAAAATACCCTGTGTTTTTTCCTGTTTATATAATATAAAGCTCCAGTTATTGATGCAATTCAGCTGAGGACATCTTTTTAATAATTTCTGTGGAGGGGAAGGGCTTATTTTTTAATTTTAATAATACGGGAAAAGCTATTCTACACACATGACTGCATTATAAAACAGAGTTTATTGTGTTTATTTGGCCTCATATAGAAATATATTAAAGAGCTCCACCAGCCGCCTGCTGAACAATGGCCAGTGTTTCTCCTTTGTGAAGAGAGGAATATCGCTACACTTGGCAACTCGTAACTTCTGAACAGGCCCTTAAGTTAATGGGATAAAGAGGCAGTGTAGAGGAAAAGCTGCAGACACACACTGAGGCAGCCGGGCTGCTGGCCTCGCCTCCGAGCATCTGCAGTGCATTAAAGGATAAAAACGGTGACTGGGCATCCGACCGGCGTGATGGTTTTAATCTCTGAACCGAGGAGGCCTGTTCTACCTAGCGTGCCGGATTAGCCGGTGCCAGGTGTAGCGGGTAGCGCTCAAAACGTGCTGCCCTGCATCTGACGACTGTTTGTTTTGCAATAAAAAGACATTATAGGCACTATTTTACCAAAATATATAGGTGAAGCCTTTAAATGTGCACCGTGCAGCTTTATTTAGGGCATATCAGTGTCTCTTTGCTGTCGTAACGATGGGAAAAGTACATCTTGCTCGGCTCAAAATGTGCAAAAGGCATGTACTAATTCTCTTAATTAATCATGGATGTTGTTAGCTTTATTAAGGGCATGTCAGTGTATCTTTGCTATCGTAACGACAGGAAAAGTACACCGTGTGCGGCTCAAAACGTACAAAAGGCATGTACTGCACCGGATTATAAGGCACATTATGCAACACTAGTAAGGAACAGGGGAGTCGGCATGTTTTCCTTCTAATTCAGCAGGTCTCTTCGCTGGGTAGCGAGACTAAAATGTAATTTTAAAGTAAAACGAGTGCTGGATTTTTCATCTGAAAACTGTTTATTTGGGTGAGTAAAGTGCTTCTGTTTATTTACAGTAAGCTTAGATTTCCAGATTTCCACTAAAGCTAGCCCGACAGCACTACACTGGGTGATATTAGGCGAGGTTCATCCCTGATACATCCCTCTGAACAGTAAAAGAGCTAACTAGCGCATAGCAAGGTTAGCGGCTAATGCTAATGCTGCTCCATCAGTGCTACATAGACTTAGCAGCAGGCTACAGTCCGATAATACTCACCTCTTAACGGCAAAAGAGCTAACTAGCGCTTAGCGTGGTTATCAGATAAAGCTAATGCTGCTCCAACAGTGCTGGCTGGGGTTAGGCTACAGCAGGCTACAGTTTGGTAATACTCACCTCTAAATGGCGAAAGAGCTAACTAGTGCTTAGCATGAGGTGAGTATATCGCACTGTAGTCTGTGTGTTTACTGTGTTAAAACAAGCTACGTGGAACGAACCGCTAGCTAATATCGCCCTAGCTTACCGGAACACTCAGGGTTCCTCAGTGTAGCTCTGTTGGGCTGCATTAGCTGCTAACTGCTAACGCTCCAGCCTTAGTGCTGGAGAAATTTGGGAATCTAAGCTTATAAACTTATAAATGGAAGCGCTTTATTCACTAGAGGTGGGCGGATCGATCCAAATATCGATAATATCGATACCAACGCTGGTATTGGTATTGAGCAATACTCGTGTAAAAATATCGATATTCAAGCTTTTTTCTCTTGACTGCTTCGCACGAGATTCACCACAGTCTACTCTCTGGTCTCTTGTTGTTGCACATGCGTCACATGGCTCAGCAAAGCCAGCAGGTAGGCTCAGCCTGGCCCCGCCCACTCAGCGCTCTCCTCGAGTCGACACGCCTCTACCTCAGGAGATTAGTGTTGAGTGATATTTTTTTACACTCTGTTTATTTAAGAAAAACTTGCATTTGAATTGCACTGAAAGGAAGACAATTCCTTTTTTTATTGTTTTTCCAAATGACATTTCTATTAAAAAAAAGAAACAAAGAAACAAAGAACTAGAAAAGATGTCTAGTGAGGGGAGAATTTTTATTTTATTTTTTTATATTTTTTTACTTTATATTTAAACTTTGTTTTGTTACTGTTCCATTGTTTCTAAAAAAAATGTTGATTGTGATACTAAAGTATTTTGTTATCAATGTTTGGTGAAATTATATCCTAGGTTTTTGGATCATTTGGATCTATAAAGCTTAAATATTAAAAAGTATCGGTATCAGTATCGATATCGGCAATACTGGCCCTGCGTTTACTTGGTATCGGATCGATACCAAAATTCCTGGTATCGCCCACCTCTATTATTCACCTAAATAAACCGTTTTCAGGAGAAAAATCTGTGTAGATTGGTTTAATTTTTAATTTTTAGTGTTTTTTAGTTTTTTTAAGAATTACAGTTTTATTTACTTAACTTAGCTTTATTTAACTTAGTTAATGTACCCCCCCCCCCCCGGCAAACCAACCACCAGCCAGCGGTGGGACCTGCTGAATTAGAAGGGAAACATGGTGTCACCCCTGTTCCTTACTAGTGTCACGTACAATCCAGTGCGCCTTATGTATGAAAATAAACCAGAAAATAGATGTTTATTGAATATGTGCACCTTATATGCAAGAAATACAGTAATCAGATCTTCACAGCGAGTGTAAACCCATCAGCGCAGATGATTTCCTGACTGCACTGTGATATTTTTTTTTTTTTTTTTTTTTGGGCTGTTTCTGCTCGAGGAGAGAAGGACCGTGGTGGTGAACATGGGATTTTAGCATTCTGAATAACTACGCTCCCACAAAGCAAATGCGCATTCATTACATTAATATTCACACCTACGTGTCACAGCGTCCACAGCTCAGAGCTGGAAACGGGTGTTTTTTTTTTTTTTTTAGCTACTTGAAAGGGTGGAGGGTGTGCACGGGGAGAGGGAAGGGAGCTGGCCTGAATAGAAAAGAGAATAAAAGCCCAAAAACTGGGAGAAATGAAAACTATTCGCTAAAAAAAAGGAGGGAAATATTCCTGCCAGATGTTCTTACAGAGCTCAAAACTGGGGCAGAATTCACCTGGTTTACCTGCTTCATAAAGTAAACATGATAGTTTTATGCATAATGTAACAATATGACAATAAAGAACCATTTGAAACAAACATATTGAATTATTAATTAAACAAAATGTATATTTTACATTCTTCAAAGTAGCTCCCTTTTTCTTAGATACGACAGTTTTGCACATCTCTGCTGCGTTTTCTCAGTCAGCTTTATGAGGTAGAGTCACCTGGAATTCAGTTAACTGGCTTTCAGTTAACAGCTGTGCTGAACTCATCAAGAGTTAATTGAATAACTTGAATTTCTTGTCTCTTAATAAAGTGTTTGAGAGCATCAGTCATATATTATTTGAGTAATGTTCGAATCCAGATTATGAGAAGAAACAACTACTCAACTAAATAAAGAAAACAAAACGACTTATGACTATAATGATGAAACTGGCACTTATCTGGAAAGGAAGAACAAGAGTTACCTCTGTTGCACAGGATGAGTTCATCAGAGTATACATACTGTATATAAACATATGTATGAATTACGTTTTGCGAAATTTTAGTTTTAGAAGCTTCGCCTTTCAACCTTACTTTAAAATAGACTTTATTTAGAGAAAAAAAAAAAAACGTATGCAAATAAACAAATACATCAAGCACACATATAAAAATTGCAAACACTGACATTTAAAATTTCACAAAGTCCCATATTTTGTGTTGTTTGACTTTAAGAGTCCAAAAACCTTTTAAAAATATCCTCAAGTGCAGTCGCTGCAAAAACTATCAATAATTATTACAATGATGAAATGGGCTCTCATCAGTTGCACATAATAAGTTTTTTTTTTTAATTATTATTATAATTACCAGCCTCAGAAACTACAAATAAAATGATTTTGGTTCGTTTACCCTTGTAAAAGAAAAGTGTATTTAAGTACATATATTTTTAAAAGTATACTTAACATAGAAAAGTACATACTTTTAGCATTCAAATTAAAACATACTTGAATACATTCGAAATGTACTATTTTGGAACAATTCATGGTAACTTAAATATATTTCAATTGTAATTAAGCTATATTTAAATACAACATAGAAGCATTGCAGTGTGCTTTTGATTGCTTTTTTTCATTTAACTTTTGCAAACCTAAATAGATTTAAGTGGGTGTGTTTTTTAAACATAATTGTTAATACACTTGAAGTATATTAAAGCTTAAAGACATATATTTTCTGTCAACACAACATTTAATTTAAATAATATTGCTTAAAAATACATTTTATTGAAATGCAGTGAAGGTGTTTTGAATGTGAAAATGTACTTTTAGTATTCTTTACCTAATTTTAACATACTTTTAATGCTCTTAAGTACACTTTCTTTTCACAAGGGTTGTTAACAGTTAATTCCTTCAATTTCTTGCCTCTTAATCTGTTTAAGAGTAATGATATTAAGTAATGTTTTAAACGTGAAGAACTGCTCAGCTAACTAAAGAAAAAAATAAAAGTCAGTCAATCCAAAAAGAAGAATTTCAAGAGCTTTGAAAGTTTTCTTAAGTGCAGTCACCGCAAATAAAAGACCATCAGTGACATTATAATGATGAAACTGGCACTCATCTGGACCGCCCTAGGAAAGGAGTAGCAAGGAGTTGTCTCCCATCTATGCTCTAAAAATATTTTTTTCAAAATAAATCCATAGTATTTAAGATAAAATACACATTTTAGTCATGTCCATGTTGTGTTTTACTCAGTCCTGTTACTGTAACGCATTACCCTGATCATCAGAAACATCTGGAACATTCTACAACAGGAAGTCACATCTACAACAGGAAGTGACATCATCAGCTGGTTCTTCTGAAGATCATGGGAAGAACACAATTCCCAAAGTTCCCTCATTAGTTTTATTTTCTGTAGATTTGATCTTATTGTAACTATAATGACTGAGGAATCAATCTCATCACTCAGTCCTGTTACCTGAATTAATTCTTACATCTTATTGGTTTATTTTTAAAATACGTTACAAATAAGTTTTGGGAAAGTCAGTAGAATGTGCTTAATGTGTCCTCATGCCGTTAGCATAGCCGCCTTTGGTACCACTTTAAAATAAGACTACATTTATAAAGGGTTTATAAATGGTTTACAATTAGTTTATGATTGCTTATTAATTAGGTTGTAAATGCCTTAAAATCATTAATAATCAGTTATAACACATTCGTAGAAAGGGCAACAATGACCTGTTGTTTGCCACATAGTGAACCAACAGCCATCTATATCGTTGCCCTTTCTATGTATGTGTTATAACTGATTAATAATGATTTTTAAGGCATTTACAACCTAATTAATAACCATTAATAAACTAATTGTAAACCAATTATAAACCCTTCTTACTTTAAAGTGGTACCCCGCCTTTTAGCTATTTTTCATGTTTTTGCTAATTCTATGCTCAAAACTAATTTCTGCTACGTTCATTCCTGTTACTTAAAATGTAAAAAGTAACAGGAGTGAGTGTCAGTAACAGGAGTGAGTGTCAGTAACAGGAGTGAGTTCTTATAGATGTAAAATTGGTGGTTCTTGTGTAGCTTTGTGTAGTTTTTTTTTTAGTTATTATACGATTCCTTATGTGTTTCGGCGGCACGGTGGCGCAGTGGGTAGCACTTCCGCCTCACAGCAAGACGGCCTGGGTTCGATTCCCGGCTGGGGCGACCCGGGTCTTTCTGTGTGGAGTTTGCACGTTCTCCCCGTGTCTGCGTGGGTTTCCTCCGGGTGCTCCGGTTTCCTCCCACTGTCCAAAGACGGCACGTTCAGGCTAATTGGATGTCAGATACAAATTGCCCCATAGGTGTGAGTGTGTGAGTGCATGTGTCTGTTTGTCTGTCTGTGTCTGTCTGCCCTGCGATGGATTGGCAGCCTGTCCAGGTTGTATCCTGCCTTCTGCCCGATGCCGGCTGGGATAGGCTCCAGCACCCCCCCGCCACCCTTAATGGATAAAGCGGTTGATAATGACTTGACTTGACTTATGTGTTTCTTCATAGTTTAGACTTCAGCAGGGTTAACTCTTTTTTTAGCACCCATAGGGAAGGTGGTGGTGTTATCCACTACACCACACCACCTGCCTCTGGAGTCCACTCATCCCCTCTGCCCCACTGAAGGCTAATTTAACCAGCATCACTCCAGCTAATAAAGTAATGGAAAAGCCCTGAAGATGTCATTGAGGATCCCCCCGAGGGGTAGCGCCGAGGCCGGGGGGCCGGGGGGCCAGGGGGCAGAGAGCTTGTTTAAACCGGCATTAAAACAGGAATAAATTACAATCCCTTCTTTAAACAGAAAGTGAAAAAGCACTCTAAACGCAGCCCTTCAGGACCCGGACCCGATGTTTTCCCTCCTCTAACAAACCGTATCTATAACTCAGGGCTTTTTAATTAACGCAGGAGTTGAAGCAGGTGTTAGCGCTGAACCTGCAGGACTGGAGTCCCGCACCCCGGACTCAATTCATGAATATTTTAAGCATATTATTTTCTTCTCTTCGGCAGACAGGTCACTTACAGAGTCTGCGCTGTCCTCGTTCTTCACACTGCTGAAGCGTCCTGTTATCTCCCAGAGCATCGCTCTGATCTACATGTAGGTCCTTGTTGAACATTTAATGCAGAAATGATCAAAGAATGTAAAATAAAATGCTATTTTTTAGCAATTTATCTGACCAAATATTTTGAGAACGACAATACATTTCTAGGATTTTGCTATTTATAGGTTTATGATTGAGTAAAATGAACATTATTGTTTTATTCTACAAACTACAGACAATATTTATCCCAAATTCCAAATATAAAATGAAGAGAAATGGCTGAAATAACAAAAAAAAAAAACGAAAGATGCAGAGCTTTCAGACCTCAAATAATGCAAAGAAAACAAGTTTATATTCATAAAGTTCAGAAAGAGTTCAGAAATCAATATTTAATCCTGTTTTTTGGTTGTAATCAGTTTTCATGCATCTTGGCATCATGTTCTCCTCCACCAGTCTTACACACTGCTTTTGGATAACTTTATGCTGCTTTACTCCTGTTGCAAAAATTCAAGCAGTTCAGTTTGGTGGTTTGATGGTTTGTGATCATCCATCTTCCTCTTGATTATATTCCAGAGGTTTATAATTTGGTAAAATCAAAGAAACTCATCATTTTTTTATTTTTTAATCGGTCTCTATATTTCATATATTTCCTAAATTGCGAGTCCAAGTATACGTTTCTGCTGTTGAAGGAACATTTTAAGTGATAGAGGGAGTTCTAGTGAGTGGATTGGTTAATTGGTTCTGATAAATTGTCAAACATTAGCTAAATGCTAAAAAAAAAAACAGCACTTCCAGCAAAGCATACTGGTATAGCTTGCTAATGAACATTAGCCAATTAGCATAACAAGCTAATGCACTGGAGTAACAGTAGCTCAGCTCTTTGTAGTCAAATGCTCATCTTTCTCATCCCTGCCCAGAGAGAAATGAGAACAGCACTTTATCTGAGGAGCTCCTGCTGCTGTTCCTTTGTATGAGTATGACTGTATGAGAATTTGTTTATATCTGAGTAAAATAGAAAAACAACAGCAAACAGCTACTATTCACTCAGACAATAGACAAATGGAGTCACACAATCCATCCAAAGCTTGGAGAAAAGTTCTTCTCATCCCCATAACAAGCCTAGAATCAGTCCTAAGTACAGAAACATTTATTTAGCATAAGTTATAAACCTCCCCAAAACTCTGTATAAATAACTCTGCCTGATGCTGTTTCTCCATGTGTTTTATCAAAGTAATAATTAATAAGCCATGTAATGAACACAAATCATCAATATTCTTATGCTTTTATAACTCATAAACACTCTAGTCTAACCATTTTTGAAAATATATCTTAGGTGTGAATATATTTACAGTCTATACATTCGACACTAAGTAAAAAAAAAAAAAAAAACAGGCGCTTGGTAAAATTTTGAGCAAAACATGATCAGTTCCAGGAAAATATAACAATTCTGCTTCCTTTTACATTTTAAATGATTATATTTTTGAGCAGCCGTATGTCTTCTGGAGTAAAAGAGATCAGGGCATGTGTCTGTCTGATATAATTACTGTGTTATAAGACCTGAAAGAGGAACTGAAAAAACAAAAACAGAGAAAAAATGTAAAAAAAAAAACAGCCTAGAGTTTAAAGGGTTAAAGTGTCTTTTTTTAGTGTTACTGACATACTGACAAAAAAAAAAAACTTCTAAAATCCTTTATCACGAGGATTTTACTCACGGGAAAGCGCTGAGAATTCTCACACGTTTCCTGCAGGAGGTGAAGTGACACCAGAAGAGCAGAATCTCACAGCTGGAGCTGAAGGACACGCTACTTCCCCAGCCTCTAATTAAGAGCGCGTCTTCATTTAAATCTCGTTTGTGCTTTAAGATATCTCCTCAACACGTACAGTATCACACCATTCAGCTCCTTCCCCATCAGCCTGTCACTTCAGATCTTCTCTTTTTATGGAGAGCAGGTGTCCGGGAGGGACGGATAGACTATTCAGGATGTGATGTCAGGTACAGATCACTCAAACACCTTCACTTCCAGAAGAAATTGAAGAGGACAGCTTCACCGCTGTTCAGTTCCAAAGCCGTTTCAATGTGTTTCATTATTAGAAAATGGAAAATAAAAGAACTCACACGGCAAATTAAACTACAATTGAACTTCTTATCAATAAGGAAAAAACGAAGGGTGTTTTCACACCTGGAAGTTTGAAGCATAACTTGATTCAAAGTTGTTAAAGTTGATGTGCTTGTTAAAACTTTGAACTCTAGGCTGTTTTGTTTTGTTTTTTCTCCGTTTTTTTGTTTTCAGTTCCTCTTCCAGGTCTTATAACACAGTAATTATATCAGACAGACACATGCCCTGATCTCTTTTACTCCAGAAGACATACAGCTGCTCAAAAATATAATCATTTAAAATGTAAAAAGAAGCAGAATTGGTATATTTTGCTGGAATTGATCATGTTTTGCTAATTTTTTTTTTAACTTATTTATTTAACTATTTAAATAAATAGCTTATTTATTATTTAACAAAAAGTATAACTTATTTTTGAATATATAGACTTTAAATATATTTACACCTAAGATATCTTTACAAAAATGTTTAGACTAGAGTGTTTATGAGCTGAAAGCATAAGAATATTGATGATTTGAGTTCATTACTGTAACGCGGGAGCAGATGGGAGGCGGACGTTTAAGCGGGTAAGACATAACTTTTAATAAATAACAAATAAACAAATAAACAAACAGGGGAATAACGAATATAAATATGTACATAAACAAACAGGGAAAACTAACAAAGAGCTAAACTAAACAGATAAGTAGCTAAACTAAACAGATAATAACTAAACAGGGCTAGGGATATATATACAAAGGATAAATACATAAATATATACAAAACAAATAAATAACGTGAAGCAATAACGTGACGTAGAAAACAATAATAAACGTGGCGAGACAAACGACAGAGGAAGGTGCAAAGACCGACAGCAAACGTAGACTAACAAGTACTATATATACTAAACATGAAACAATGAACACCTGGGGAAACAGGTAACGAGGGGCGGAGCTACAAATTACACACACGTAATGGAAAAGTACAAGAGAAACACACTAGGAAACGGGGAAAACACAGGAAAACATAGCGAGGGCGTAACAATTACATGAATTATTAATTATTACTTTGATAAAATACATGGAGAAACAGCATCAGACGGATTTATTTTTATTTTTCTTGATAATCAATAATCACACCTCTAGGATACATGTAGATTCTAAAAACCTGACACTCAGAGCAGCCTATGCCAGGACCAGGACACACAAAGAAAACATATATATTCAAAAATGTAGTGCAAAATAATGAATTAGTAAAAATTGGTAAAAGTAAAATAAAAACTATATAAAGTAGTGCGCACACCATACCTAGCTTTAGTTTGAGTAAAGCAGGTAGTTTCACACTTTTTCTGTGGACACTTTTGAGTCTTTATTTACTGATATTATTTGGTTTGAAACATCATATAAATATGTTTGAAGCACTAAAGGTAAATAATATTGGTTGGGGAAGGAGATTTTTCACTTTTTTAGGTGTTTTTCTCAATGGGTTTCTTGTAGATTTAGCTTTACCGCACTGAGATGTGATCACTATTTTTATAAAGAGTAAGTTCCACCCTTTCTAACCATTTTGCCACGTAATTTTTGTTGTTTGTTTTTCAAAGTTGATTGATTGATTGATTGATTGAGTGCATGTGTATCCCACAGCAGAATTAGTGTAACAGATTCCCCTCCAATTCCTTTTATTTCTGTTTATGAATAAGAGTGAATCTACAGTTACAGTAGGTACAGAATCACCAGCACTGTAATCTGTTGTACCCGTACTGCTCTGTAATTAATCTACAGTTACAGTAGATACAGAATCACCAGCACTGTAATCTGTTGTACCCATACTGCTCTGTAATTAATCTACAGTTACAGTAGATGCAGAATCACCAGCACTGTAATCTGTTGTACCCGTACTGCTCTGTAATTAATCTACAGTTACAGTAGATACAGAATCACCAGCACTGTAATCTGTTGTACCCATACTGCTCTGTAATTAATCTACAGTTACAGTAGATACAGAATCACCAGCACTGTAATCTGTTGTACCCGTACTGCTCTGTAATTAATCTACAGTTACAGTAGATACAGAATCACCAGCACTGTAATCTGTTGTACCCGTACTGCTCTGTAATTAATCTACAGTTACAGTAGATACAGAATCACCAGCACCGTAATCTGTTGTACCCGTACTGCTCTGTAATTAATCTACAGTTACAGTAGATACAGAATCGACAGCACTGTAATCTGTTGAACCCATACTGCTGCACGACACACCTGACAACCAAAGGAAGTCAAATTTTGGCACAACACCTCTCCTTTTTTCCTATTTCTATTGTTTAATGGGTGACAATAATCTGCATCAATGTCTTATAATTGGTCCTGGAACTTCACAGGATAAGATGTTAGCCACATGCATTAATACCTGGTAGCCAAATGCATCTGCTGTTAGTCAGACTGAAATCCTAGGGCCAGTTGTTCAAAGGTAATCTGATCGGATTTTGGTTATCGGATTGGATCAAATCTGGAAAACGGGTTGTTCAAAAGGGAAAGAAGCAATCTGAAATCGGATCAGATCATGTAATCCAATCCTAGTTTGTTAATGGATCAAACCTTCAGTTTCTGTTGTTCAAAACTTTTCAGTAGGATTTGGATAACTTTGATCCAAAAAAACAGGATTACCCTGATCCCAACAAGGGGTAGGATTTCAAGGTGGATTTCAGGAAGAAAATGTGGTAAAACTTTAAAATCAAAGTTTTAAAGTAAAAAAAAAATGTATTTGTACAATTTAGTGTATATACTTTTATTTCTATTTTGCACTTGACCTGTTTAACTGTTACAGTGATAAAGTAGACATAGGCTACCAATTAAGCCTTTTACTGTAGTAAAGTAAAAATAAAAACAATCTTGACCCCATGAAATAAACCCCCCAAAAGATTTCAATAACAAACAAAAATAATACATTAATTTTTTCATCTACGTCACTGTCATTCATCACTGTATATTAATGTCAAGGAAACATTCATCAGATATGAAGCTGTCAAAAATAATTTCGAACAATTGCAAAGAACACCAGAGTTTGTTCTGGTTCTTCAACAGGCTCAGGTGCATCATAAACATCACAGAGAGGGACATTGCGTCTGGTAGCAACATTGGGCAGGACAATACATGCAAGTGTTATGTTGCATGCTCCCTGTGGTTCGACTCGCAAATAGTTAAGTCATGCAAAGCGTCTCTGAGAACGCTCAATTGCTCGTATTGTTTTGCAATAAGCAGTATCTTGTTACTGTAAGAAAAGGAGTCATCAACCCCTGTTGGTTCTTCTATCTGTTTTTTACATAGCTAGTAATCCGGATTAGGTAATCCTGAAAACTGTGTTTCTGGATCAGGTTGATCCAATCCAAAATTGCTTTGAAAAACTGGCTTAAAAGTAAGACAGATCACCTGATCCTGGATAGCAAAAAATGTGATTACCAAATCTGGATAATTTTGATCCGGATTACATTTTTTGAACAACTGGCCCCTAGTGCTGTTTGTTAAGGATTGTTGGATATGCATTCCTGTTTTCCAATTATTACTTGTATTTTGCATTGTTCTGGAAAATGTAGGTATTGGGGAAATTTAGGTTTTAAACATGTAATTAAGAATTTGATGCATTTACACTGTTATAACATGGCTTAAATGCATTTTAGACCATTTTATGGTAATGCTTATCTGCTCCATACAGTAATATTACTTTTTGCAATACTTCTCTACATAGAGTAGACATCCTAGACATTTGTGTGCATTTGCATATCTTTGTATCTCAGCAATGGGTGCATGTTAAAGAATGCATATTCATTCATTATAGATGGGGTGTCCACAAACATTTGGACGTATACTGTAACTTCAAACAAACAAATCATACTCTTGATCCCTATGTTTTTTTTTTTATATAATTAAGCTATGAACACTGATGAGTTATGAGAGGTTGTGAATTATTTGAACTGTTTTGTTTGGAATATAGTTTGGGGTCCCACAGGGCTCTGTTTCAGAGCTTAAGTGTTATCTAAGGTGACTCACTTTACTTTTTTATGGCTGCATAATTAAAACTTTACATTAGTTGGCGTAGTCGGCAGGATTGGTGATGATTATATTGAGTGTAATGCTTTAAATCAGAGATAAAGTGAAAATTACACTGATCTTGAACTTAATTTAAACTTATTTTGTGGAGTCCCACATGGCTCAATTTTAGGGCATCTGAAATTAATGATACTGATGGTAATAATATGATTAATAAAAATGCGAAAGTATAGAGGGCCCATAGAGGGCCCACACTGATTTCAAGGTTGTAAATTATTTAAACTGTTTTGTTTGGAATATATTGTAGGGCCTATAAAACTGATATTAATTGTGACAGTAATGCTCCATCATCAATAAAGCATCTTTGATACGTGTTATCTAAGATGACTCACTTTATTTTTTAGTGGCTGCATGATTAAAACTTATACTATTTGGCGTAGTCAGCAGAATTGGTGATAATTATATTCAGTGTAATGCTTTAAATCAGAAATAAAGTGAAAATTACACTGATACTGAACTTAATTTGAACTTATTCTGTGGAGTCCCACAGGGCTCAATTTTAGGGTGTATGAAATTAACGATACTCACTGATTTCAAGGTTGTGAATTTTTTAACTGTTTTGTTTGGAATATCTTGTAGGGCCTGTAAAACTGATATTAATTATGACAGTAATGCACCATCATCAATAAAGCATCTTTTGTAAGTGTTATCTAAGATGACTCACTTTACATTTTTATGGCTGCATAATTAAAACTTATATTAGTTGGTGTAGTCGACAGGATTGTTGATAATTATATTCAGTGTAATGCTTTAACTCAGAGATAAAGTGAAAATTACACTGATGGTGGATTTTAATTTGAACTTAATTAGGCTTTTTTGGTTAGAATATTTTGTGGAGTCCCACAGGGCTCAATTTTAGGGTGTATGAATAACTCTCTTACACTGCTCTATATCACTTGGCGTAGTCGGCAGGATTGGTGATCATTAAATGCTATAAATCAGTGCTGAATTAAACATTACACTGTTCTTATCTGCTTGTTTGTGCTAATTTCTTGTGTGCTAGTTTAGTATACTAATATGCTAGTGCTAGTATGCTAGTTTAGCTCTCAAATGGGTGATTTTATTTTTAACTTGGTCTTGAAATAAATCAAGAAACCTGGTAGGATGGACGGAGGGATGGATTCATATCCAACTAGTGGCCGCAGGACACTGAAAAAAAAAATAGACTGTTAGTGGTCAAACTTTAAAGCTGCAAAACAGTTTATCAGTTAATTAATAAAGATTATTATTTTATTCCTAAGTCTGGGTGTATCTAAAATGTCCCTTTTAAGTCCATGCACTAAAGTTTAGCATACTAACATGCTAGTGCTAGTATGCTAGTTCAGCACTGAAATGGGTGATTTTTATTTTTGATTTTATATCTTGGCCCTGAATTAAATCAGTAAACCTGGTAGGATGGATGCATTTCCAACTCAATTAATTAATAACAATTATTTTAAATGTCTGTATTAAGACATAGTGGCAGAGAATAGCTCTGTCACACTGCTGAACATCACTTGGCGTAGTCGGCAGGATCGGTGATCATTTAATGCATTAAATCAGTTCTGAATTAAGAATTATACTGTTTTATATCTGTTTGTTTGTGCTTATTAAGAGTATGCTAGTTTAGCATATTAATATGCTAGTGCTAGTGTGCTAGCTCAGCTCTCAAATGGGTGATTTCTATTCATTTTTCTTTATCATGGCCCTGAATTAAATCAAGAAACCTTGTAGAATGGATGGCGGGATAGATGCATTTCCAACTTGTGGCCGAAGTTGATGGAGAAAACAATAAAGATTCATGTTTTATCTGTCTGTGTGTATCTAAAATGTCCCTTTCAAATCCATATGTCCATATTTAGATATTTAGATACATCACTTGGCGTAGTCGGCAGGATCGGTGATCATTTAATGCAGTGAATCAGTTCTGAATTAAGATTTATACTGTTTTATCTGTTTGTTTTTGCTCATTTCTAAACTATGCTAGTTTACTATACTAATATTCTATTGATTTTAATATAAATATATATATATATATATATATATATATATATATATATATATATATATATATATATATATATATATATATATCATGGCCCTGAATTAAATCAAGAAACCTGGTAGGATGGATGGAGGGATGGATGCATTTTTCCAACTAGTGGCCGCAGGAGACGGAGGAAAAATAGGCTAAAAGCATTTTTTTAAAGCAGATGCCAGCATTCCTGGCCTGTTAGCTGGCAGGAGATGTGTGTGTGTGTGTTGTGTGTATACTGTAAGTGTGGGTGTGTGCTTCATCTGCTTTTAATAGAGGTGCCAGTAACAAAGTGCCCACCCGCCCGGCTGTCCCATTTACAGTTATCGTCGCGAAATGTGGCATGTTACAATTTCCCATCGCTGACACTCGGGTGGCATCCATCAACTTTAATGTGTCTTGCTGTGCCGTAGCACTGCGCCGGAGGAGTGTGTGTGTGTGTGTGTGTGTGTGTGTGTGTGTGTATGCAAGCCTTTTGTGAGGTTAGATGTGATTTGTCAGAGCAGAATTCAAAATATTAGTCTTATATTCCCTCGTCTCTTTGCTTAGCAAAGCTCGCCGTGTTTGAATGACAAGCTCCAGCAAACACAGAGCCGTCTCTTTTTCTTTCCCTTCTTCTTCTTCATCTCCTTTCCCCTTCCTCCTCTTCTTCTTCTTCGGCTTTGATTCGGGTGAGCCGGGAACGGCACGATAGACTTCGTCTGAGTTTTCCGTGTTTGATTTGCCGTGAGGGAAAGATTTAGACGCCGCTCTCTCCTCTCGCCCTCCCTCTTCACCTTCCTCTTCCTCCCTCTGTCTTTATGTCTTTCCTCCTCCTCTCGCCCTCATCATCCCTCCCCTCCCCTCTTCTCCTCCCCTCTTTCATCTCTCTTTCTCACAGCCCTGTCTGTCTCAGCTCTCCTCCTGTCCTGTAGTTGCAGTTCTGAAGTCGATTTCCTGGACGAGTGTTTTTTTTTTTTTTTTTTTTTTTGTATGTTCTTGGTGCAGTTCTGTCTCTCTAACTCATAGTGTTTGCTGCTGGATAATTCACACTGGATACTAATTTTGAGTAGATATATATTTGGGTAGTAGATTATATTTGGGCTCAGTTATAATCATGTTATAACCATGTTATAATCATGTTATAACCATGTTATAATCATGTTTTATCCTTGCTTTATTCTTCTTAAAAAAAAAATCCCATTTTTTTGGTACATGTTTTTGTAATTTGACTTTCTTTTTGTATTTTCTAACTTGTAAAGCACTTTGAATGACCGTTGTGTATGAAAGGTGCTGTATAAATAAACTTAAATTTTTTCCTTTTGTTTTGATATCTATTTTTTATTTTTATTCTATTTTATTTGAACTTTTTAATATTTATCTATTTCAACAATTGCTCTATTTGGTGTAACTGGGCCATCTGATTACAGTTTTGTTCCACCTGATGTGCCACATGTGATGTAAATGACAATAAACCAGACAATAATCCAGAGATGATTCTGGAAACAATTCAGAAATTAAATACTGAACAATTTACAGACGTTACATTAGATTTATAGAACTGATTTATAAGCTACTGGATAATTCATACTGGATACAATTCTGAGTATATGCAAATTATTCCATAGATGATTCCAAATAATTGAAAGTAGCTAGATACTAAATAATTTACAGTAGTTACTGAATAAAGTGCCTATTGAAAGTTTAGATAATATATTTTTAACTAATGATCAGTTGATGTGAACAAAGCAGTAGTTTATCAGAATTTAAATATTATCAAATACTCACACATGACACTTATTTATCAGCATGGATATTCATATTAAAAATGTTAGCAAATCATTAGCTTATCAGAATTTGAATATTAATAAATGGCTGGTAAATATTAATTTTAAAAACGGGAAAATGTTTATCAATTGTAGTTCACGTTGCTAATGCGTTCATTAGTATTTACAAAGGTGATAGCAACTTTTTAATTTCTAAAAAATGTGAAAATAACAGTTATTAATCATTAATTAATGGTATATTAATGAACGTTATTATAAAGTGTTATCGAGTAATGAATGGAGAAACAGTCAGTGCATGTCTTTCTAGTGATGCATTAATATGTATCAGTGTTTGTGTTGAACAGACACGAGTTAGGGACGTTCTGGTCTCGTAGAAGGGACGTGACATATATCTGGAGGTTTGTTGAGGACATGGTTTGTGGCACTCGTTCTCTGTTTCACACGGCCGGCTGTGTCTGGCTGTCTTCGTCCTGCCTCCTCCGACAGAAGGAAGAATCAAATTCAGCCATCAATGCAGGGTATCGCCTTGCTTGTGACAAGACAATTAAATCGTGCATCAATACAGAGCAGAATACGCTGCACTTCTCATTAAAAATTTAATCAGAAAATCTGCAATCACATCTGTCTGACATCTGCACCACTGTCACACGAGCGGAGGAGCCTCATCCATCAAACGTCCGTAATCGCCGCGGAAAAATTCGGGTTCTCCGGTTTTATGGGAGATGAGGTTCTCGGTGCTTTCTCAGACTGTTAATGTGGATCCAGCACCACAAGCTTCCATCCAGTTCCATCTGATCCAAACCAAACCAGGAAGAGGCGGACTGCAGAGCTTCCCTTGTAAAACAAAAGTGTATTAAGTAAATATTTTAAAAGTATACTTAACATGAAAAAGTACATACTTTTACAAAAAAATATGTACTTACATACTAAATACATACAGTACTTAGTGTACTGTTTTGGAACAATTTATGGCAAATTAAAGTATATTTCAGATGTAATTAAGCTATATTTAAACAAAACATAAAAGCATTAAATTGTGAGTTTGAGTGCTTTTTTCGTACAGCTTCTGCAAACTTAAGTAGATGTAAGTTTGTGTTTTTTATACATCGATTTCAATTCGATTCAGTTTTAATATATGTAGCGCTTTTTACAATAGAAGTTGTCACAAAGCAACTTTACAGACAAAAAAAAAACTGAATTTGAAGTATATTGTAAATGCAACTTTGTGCATTGATGCACTATAAGCAGTATTTTATGATGCTATATATATTTTTTCTAGCCATACAACAATTTAAAGCATATTGCTAAAAAAATATTTTTTCCGGAAAAACAGAGAACGTATATTTAATGTGTATTTTCATACAGTATATAAAATAAAAAAAATATATATACACTTTTAGGATTCTTTACCTAATCTGAATATGCTTTTAATGTATAACTCTTAAGTATACTTACTTTTTTACAGTCAAGTAAAAAGTATTTCTATTACAAAATGATCACAACTACTTGTTTTGCATTACCCATGTTAACAACCAAAAAAAAAAAAAAGAGCCAAAATGTATGAAATTTCATTTAAACCTCAAAAAAACGGGCCAGACAAAATGGTTGGCATGCTCACCTTAATATTTGGTTGCACATCCTTTGGAAAAAAATAACTGAACTCAATCAATCGTTTCCTATAACCATCATTACAGTGTCCACAGTTAATCCTGTTGGATGTGGTTGGTTCTTCTTGGTGGTATGCTGACATTACCCTGGATACCGTGGCTCTTGATGCATCACAAAGACTTGCTGTCTTGGTCACAGATGCTCCAGCAAGATGTGCACCAACAATTTGTCCTCTTTTGAACTCTGGTATGTCACCCATAGTGTTATAGTGTGCATTGCAATATTTAGAGCAGAACTGTGCTCTTACCCACACTCTTACTGCTCTTACTGGTGCAATGTGAAATTAATGAAGACTGGCCACCAGGCTGCTCCAATTTAGCCATGAAACCTCCCACACTAAAATGATGACAGGTGTTTCAGTTTCATTGTCCAACCCATGTGCATCACTTATTAATATCAATTACTTTTTTAACATAATTTCCCTTTTTAAAAGATGATAAAAGGAACTGTGTCCCTGTAACAGTAAACACACCGCCGCTGCTGCTGTAAACACATGAGGTGCTTGGTAACAGGCAGGAAGTGCATCAGAGCGGAAGAGTCTCTGGAGCTGGGTTGTCTGGGAGATGTGTAGGGTGTGCAGTGTTTGGAATCAGATGTAGCTGAGAGCTCCAGCCTCCCTGGGCACCTCTTTACTGAGGCAGATTAAACGCCAGGCCTGCAGTGGACAATGCCAGCCTGATCAGTGATGAGCAGATCTCACAGATCTCACAGATCTCACTCTCATCTCTAATAACCCGTACCCTAAGCCTCTGACGGCGAGTCTGAGAAACTGATTCAGAAACTGAAGAGGTCTCTTAATTATTATTTTTTTATTGTGATGTTGACCTTTCCACACTAAGCAGTCTGACGGGCTGAACGCCGACTCGCACATTGCACCAGTAAGAGCAGAGTGTGAAGGTTCAATTAGCAGGGTAAGAGCACAGTTCTGCTCTAAATATTGCAATGCACACAACATTATGGGAGACATACCAGAGTTCAAAAGAGGACAAATTGTTGGTGCACGTCTTGCTGGAGCATCTGTGACCAAGACAGCAAGTCTTTGTGATGCATCAAGAGCCACAGTATCCAGGGTAACGTCAGCATACCACCAAGAAGGACCAACCACATCCACCAGGATTAACTGTGGATGATGTAAGAGGTTTTAGAGTTTTCAGACCATGCAAAGATTCATAAAGTTTTAAGAGTTCAGAAATCAATATTTGGTGGAATAACCCTGGTTTGTTTTTAATCACAGTTTTTTTTATGCATCTTGGCATCATGTTCTCCTCCACCAGTCTTACACACTGCTTTTGGATAACTTTATGCTGCTTTACTCCTGGTGCAAAAATTCAAGCAGTTCAGTTTGGTTTGATGGTTTGTGATCATCCATCCTCCTCTTGATTATATTCCAGAGTTTTTCAATTTGGTAAAATAATAATAAAAAAAAATCATAATTTTTAAGTGGTCTCTTACTATATTTTTAAAAGCTGTATACTAATGCATCTCAAAATACAATTAATATAATTACAAAAAAAGTTATTGGCAGCTAGTCCAGGGTGTATACTGTCTTCCACCCGATACGGCTGGATGAAAAGTTACTTTATTTCAGTCATTCAGTTCAAAATGTGAAACTCATATATTATTAATGTACTGCGGAAAAAAAAAAAGTTGATTGATTGATTGATTGATTGTATTTACTAAACTTGTTCGAGGCAATTGTTTTTTCAGATACTCTCATGTAAAATCAATGTATCAAATTTTACACTGCAGAAATGTAGAGATATGAAGCTGGATACATGAGATCATGCTTTGCATATGTTAATTTCAGTTCATTTTAGAGGCTCTAATGCATTTCACAAACTCATTATAAACCCATTTATGAGCCATAAAATTAACATAAGATCAAACAAAAAACAACAACAACAAAAACAACGTAGGGTCTATAGGCTCGGCACGATGCTATATAATGAGGAGCAGTGAGGGGTCCAGTAATTACAGGCTCAATTTCAGAAATCTTAATAATATATGAATCCGTGTTTTTAGTTACTTCTGCTGGGTCAAGAGTTTAATTTGTTGGTTTTAGGCACGCGGCCAACACCGTTAGAGAATGTGTGGATCTGGAGAACTTCAGAAATGATTTAAGACCCCTGGAGACCACCTCATAAAATATGAAAGGGAAATAAATTACCTTTCTTTGGTGTTGCTCTGAGCAGACAAACAAAAACACACAAACAAACAAACAGAGTTTAATAAGAAACAGGAAGAAATCTTCTTTGGGAAGACCAGTTATTGCTGCTAGCTGTTTCGAGGTGGTTCATGCTAGTCTTTGATGGTCATGTTGGTTGGAAATCTGGTTATTCAAGTTGGTTAACCAGCTGTTTACCAGCATTTGTTGGTCATGTTGGTCAACCAGCATGGTCAAGGTCAGTCAATCAGCTTGGAGTTACTGGTTATGCTGGTTGACTAGCTAGGTCTTGCTGGTTTTGCCAGTCAACAAGCTTGTTTTTTACTTGGTTCTCCAATGACTTGGGCTTTTTGGTCTTGCTAGTCGACTAGCTTGGTCTCGCTGGCATTGCTAGTTAGCTAGTTTTTCTTTTTTTTAGTCATGCTTCTCAACTAGCTTGGTCTTGCTGGTCTTGCTAGTCAACTAGCATGGTCTTTCTTATGTTGCTATTCAGTTAACTATGTTTTATTAGTCATACAACTCAACTAGATTGGTCTTGTTGGTAATGCTACTTAACGAATTTGGTCTTTCCAGTCGTGCTACTTAACGTGTTTGGTCTTGTTGGTCATGCTCTTTAACTACCTTGATCTTGCTGGTCTTGCTGGTCAACTAGCTTGCTCTTTCCGGTCATTCTTTTCAAGAATCTTGGTCTTTCTGGTCTTTCTCCTCAACCAGGTTGGTCTTGCTGGTGATGCAACTCCAACTGGCTTGGTCTTGATGGTCATGCTACTCAACCAGTTTGGTCTTTCTAGTCATGCTTCTCAAGAAGCTTGGTCTTTCTGATCTTGCTGGTTGACTAGCTTGGTCTTGCTGGTCTTGCTAGTCAACTAGCTTGGTTCATTTTGGTCATTCTACTCAACTAGATTGGTCTTGCTGGTCTTGCTAGTTGGCATGCTTGGTCTTTCTGGCATTGCTTGTCAACTAGCTTGGTTTATTTTGGTCATTCTACTCGACTAGCTTGGTCTTTCTGGTCTTGCTCTTCCATTAGCTTGGTCTTGTTGGCATTGCTCATCAACTAGCTTGGTTTATTTTGGTCATTCTACTCAATTAGCTTGGTCTTGCTGGTCATTCTCCTCAACTAGCTTGGTCTTTCTGGTCATGCTCCTCAACCAGGTTGGTCTTGCTGGCATTGCTCGACAACAAGCTTGGTTATTTTGGTCATCATACTCAACTAGCTTGGCCTTGTTGGTCATTCTACTCAACTAGCTTGGTCTTTCTGGTCTAGCTCCTCAACCATTTTGGTCTTGCTGGTGATGCAACTCAAATGACTTGGTCTTGATGGTCTTGCTGGTTGACTAGCTTGGTCTTGCTGATCATGCTACTCAACCAGTTTGGTCTTTCTAGTCATGCGTCTTGTTGGTCTTGCTAGTCTACTAGCTTGTTATTTTTTTGGTTCATGGCTTTTTTTTACTTTCTGGTTTTGCTACTCAACAAGCTCGGTCTTGCTGGTGTTTTACTGGTCATGCTAGTCAACAAGCTTGTTTTTTCTGGTCTTGCTAGTCTACCAGCTTGTTTTTCTGGTCTTGCTAGTCGACTAGCTTGATTTTGCTTGTCTTGCTAGTTGCTACTCAACTACTCAAGATCTTGCTGGTCTACCTACTCAACTAGCTTTGCCTTTCTAGTCATGCTACTTAATTAGCTTGGTTTTCTGGTCCTGCTACTTGACTAGCTTGGTCCTGCTGGTATTGCTACTCAACTAACATGGTCTTGATGGTCATGCTGCTCAACTAGCTTGGTTTTGCTGGCCGTTCAAATGAACAAATGCTTATACTGGTCAAAATCTAACCTGGTCAACCAGTTTAACCATCTTGACTAGCTTATTCTGGTCATCAGAGTAAAAGCAATGCACAGTTCCCTCTCCCCAAATGTCTTTTAGAAATATATACATTAAATATAAATGATTCAACCTCAATGTTACATGACCAGGTTGCATTTTTACACTTTCTAGTAATGTAAATGCACTATAATGCACTATTGTCATCCATAACATTTCCATCTACATGCTACATTTATATGGCTTGAATAGAGTTAGCTTTAGGAGATACAATTCCACTATACCATATCAGAAGCAGCACCAGAGATCAGATCAAATCATGAGGTCCTCTTACTCTTACAGTGGCTTCCATATGTAAGCATTATACACCCCATTAATAATTAATAACTGGGTAAATCCAAGCCTTTTATTGTAGCTGTAGAAGATCTGACACATGAGGTCAAACATCACGTAATGTCATAAGAGACAAGATAAAAAAAAAGATAAAAGCAAAGCAGTATTCTGTGCAGGAACATATCTCTAGTAGCTATTAATGGAGCAGTATGAATGGTACTGTTGTATTGGTTGTGGTATAGATATAGATCTAACAACACTCTGTGAAAATTGATTACAATATTAAATATACCTGATCTGGTTACTTAAGAATAGCATTAAGTACATTTGACTTTGTATTGAATCGTTATTTTAAAATGTTCTCCATCATAGATTTATAATAAAGTAATTCAATTGAGAATCCAAATTAAGAAAACAATATATGGAATTATTTGATAAAGAAAGGTGGAATTCAGGCTTTCAGTTAACAGCTGTGCTGAACTCATCAAGAGTTAATTATTTCTTGGATTTCTTGTCTCTTAATAAAGTGTTTGAGAGCATCAGTTAAAGTAAAGTAGTGAAGAGGTAGAGTTACAGGTATACAGTGAGTAAAAAATATTATAATGATGAAACTGGCACTCATCAGGGCTACTTCAGAAAAGGAAGAGCAAAAGTTTCCTCTGTTGCACAGGATGAGTTCATCAGAGTATACATACTGTGTATATATACCTTTTACAAAATATAATTCTAAAAAAACATACATGTTTTTTTTTTATTATATTTTGGGAAAGTTTAGTTTTAGAAGCTTATTTTTTTAACCTTTCTCTTTTTTAATAAACTTTATTTAGAGAAAAAAATACATATGCGAATAAACAAATACATTAAGCACACATTACATACAAAAATTGTAAAACATTATTATTTTTTTTTACTGTCCAAAGTCATTCTTCTCTTTATTTCTCTCTGAATTTGATTAAAAAAGATATTTTTGAAATAAAGGTTTTGATCTATTGTCATTTTCTGCCTTGTTTTTCCATAATTGTTGTTATGCTATACATATGATTAGCATTATTATTTATTGTTCTTGTTTTTGCATTGTTGTAGTAAATAAACCATAAGCTATTGTTCTCATGTTCATTTCTACTGTATATAACTATTCATGTTTTTTTATAATTTTTTTTTTTATTCTAGGCTTCTTTTGATCTAAATCATTATTAAGTTGGCTTGTCAAAGCCAACTTACTGTTCTTCTTATTCTTCTTATTATTATTATTATTATTATTATTCTACGCTAAAATTTCTCAACGCTACTTCTCCTACAGTTTTCGAGCTAGAACCACCAAACTTCACAGGATGGTAGAACCCATAGCCACTTAAGTTGCTTGTGCTTTTCTAAGCGATCGGAGAACCAGGGTTCTAGCACGGTTCCGTCAAAGTCACTTTTTTCCCCATAGACTTCCATTCACACTTTTTTCAAACTGCTGTAAAAGTCACAATTTTCAAGCTAGAACCACGAAATTCACAAGACATACAGAACTTGCAGAGACGTTTCAGACGATATGCTGATATCACCGATACGATTTACGGTTTTCGTAAAATTATCGTACGAACTTTCCCCATAGGAATGAATGGGCGGAATGTTGGCCATCTCACACACACCAGCCGATCCTGCGCACGGCCCCCCTCTCTGCCCTGCTCCTCAGTACTGTATCTGTATGGAGAAGAGACTGCTGAACACAACCCACACCAGAACCAATAACACACTACACACACACCCCACTACACACCACACAAACCCCACACCCCACACACTCTACACACCCCACACACTGCACACCACACACACCCCACACCACACATACCCCACACCACACACACCAAAGCCCACACACACACCACACACTCTACACACCCCACACAACACACAGTCCACTCCCCACACTACATACACTCCACATCACACACACTCCACACCACACACTCCACACTTCACACCCCACTCCACAGCCCACACCACACACACTCTACACACCACACACACCCCACACCACACATACCCCACACCACACACACCAAAGCCCACACACACACCACACACTCTACACACCCCACACAACACACAGTCCACTCCCCACACTACATACACTCCACATCACACACACTCCACACCACACACTCCACACTTCACACCCCACTCCACAGCCCACACCACACACACTCTACACACCACACACACCCCACACCACACACAGTCCACAGCCCACACTACACACACTCCACACCACACACTACACACATTCCACACCACCCCACACACTCTACACACCCCACACACTCCACACCCCACGCACTCCACACCACAAACACTTCAAACCACACATACCCCACACCACACACGCTTCAAACCACACATAACCCACACCACACACACACTCCACACCACACAAACTCCACACCACACACACTTTAAACCACACACACTCCAAAGCTCACATAGCCCACACCACACACACTCCACCCCACACACACTTCATACCCCACACCACACACACTTTAAACCACACACAAACTCCACAGCTCACATACCCCACACACACTCCACCCCACACATACCACACACACTTCACACCACACACCACACACAATTCAAACCACACATACCCCACACCACACATACCCCACACCACACACACTCCACACCAAACAAACCCCACACCACACACACTTTAAACCACACACACTCCACAGCTCACATACCCCACACCACACACACATACCACACACACTTCACACCCCATGCACTCCACACACACTTCACACACACACCACACTCTACACACCACACACACTCCACACCACACCACACTCTCTACACACCACACCACACACACTCCACAACACACACACTCCACACCTAATACACACAACTCACCCCACACTCCACCACACATACACCACACTCCACCCCACATTCCAAACACACCACACCAAACACACTCCACAACCCACTCCACACCCCACACACTCCACACCACACTACACAACTTAGTAACTATTTGACAAGCCAACTTAAAGTTCGTTCACGAACTTTGCCTTTTCTAGTTATTATTATTATTTTTTTTTTTTTGCATAGCGGCTCCATTTTATTTATATTATTACATGCTATTTTACTTTCATCTATTTGTAAATCCTTGTATTTAACCATATTATATCATTATGTTTTCATTTATATATTTAATTATTTTTATCATTGACCCAATCTATCAAATCTTTCCACCTTACCAGACTAAGATATATATACGGCTACTATACAGTTAAAATAATAATTTTTATTAACTTTTTTCTAATGATTCTTATAATTGTTCTTATGAGAAACACTTTTCTTAAGAGGTGTTTGAAGCGCAGCGATTCATCTTTATCAGAATGTTTGAAGTTTTACTTTCTTTAAAACCTATTTGTGATTCCAGGCTGAGGACGGGACTCTCCTGGTGTGGGACATTTAAGAATATAAAAAGCTGTTTAAAGCTTTTTTATGAGATACCGATTAAATAATGTACCACAGTAAAAGAGTAAAAATAAAAAAAAAGTCATTTATAATTCTGGGAGAAAATTTAGTCGTGGTGTCACTAAACAAAATCATCAATATATGTGATATACAGCTCTGTAAAAAAATTCCAAATAAAAATATTGTAATTTAGATCATTTATTTGCAGAAAATGAGAAATGGATGAAATAACAAAAAAGATGCAGAGCTTTCAGACCTCAAATAATGCAAAGAAAACAAGTTAAAAAGTTAAAAAATCAATAATTGGTGGAATAACTCTGTTTTTTAATCACAGTTTTTTTTTCATGCATCTTGGCATCATGTTCTCCTCCACCAGTCTTACACACTGCTTTTGGATAACTTTATGCTGCTTTACTCCTGATGCAAAAATTCAAGCAGTTCAGTTTGGTGGTTTGATGGCTTGTGATCATCCATCTTCCTCTTGATTATATTCCAGAGGTTTTTAATTTGGTAAAATCAAAGAAACTCATCATTTTTAAGTGATATCTTATTTTTTACAGAGCTGTAATTTTTATTATTAGTATTAGTATTGGCACAAAAACATCAATGCTTACCATTGTTTTTTTTATCAGTATATACAATATATAATATAGTGATTAAAAAAGCTTGCTTTTTACTGCTTTATTGTTTCCTCTTACATTAATTTTACTTTTATACTTTAAGTAGTTTTGAATCCAGTACTTTTTTTAAACACTTTTACTCAAAGAGTAAAAAGCTTGAGTTGACACTTCTTTAACTTCTAAAGAAGTGTTTTTTTTTAAACCCTAGTATCTGTACTTCTACCAGAGTAGAATGTAGGAATGAGTTGAGGTGCCACCTTGGCATGTTCTCCTCCACCAGTCTTACACACTGCTTTTGGTGGATAACTTTATGCTGCTTTACTCCTGGTGCAGAAGTTCAAGTAGTTCAGTTTGGTGGTTTGATGGCTTGTGATCATCCATCTTCCTCTTGATTATATTCCAGAGGTTTTCAATCTGGTAAAATCAAAGAAACTCATCCTTAACTCATCTCTTATTTTTTCCAGAGCTGTAATTTTTATGCTTAGTATTAGTACTGGCACAAAAACATCAATGCTTACCATTGTTTTTTTTTTTTTTTTTTTTTTTTTTTTTTTTTTTATCAGTATATACAATATATAATATGATGATTGTGTATTATTGGTTCTAGTTATATTAATACTAGCCTGAATCCCAAATACTAGTAATTACATACTAATATTATAGTCTACTGCTAGATTGACGGGTTCCCACCTAAAGGAGAACGTCATAATAAAGTTTAGCAATGTTCTGAAAAGTTTACAGGAAGGTTAGCTTGTAACGTTACAAAAATAATGTTCTTGAAACATCGACTAGCTTGGTTTTGCTGGTCTTGCTAGTCTACTAGCTTGGTTTTTCTGGTATTGCTAGTCTACTAGCTTGGTTTTGCTGGTCTTGCTAGTCGACTAGCATGGTTTTTCTGGTCTTGCTAGTCTACTAGCTTGGTTTTTCTGGTATTGCTAGTCTACTAGCTTGGTTTTGCTGGTCTTGCTAGTCGACTAGCATGGTTTTTTCTGGTCTTGCTAGTCTACTAGCTTGGCTTTTCTGGTATTGCTAGTCTACTAGCTTGGTTTTTCTGGTCTTGCTAGTCTACTAGCTTGGTTTTGCTGGTCTTGCTAGTCTACTAGCTTGGTTTTTCTGGTCTTGCTAGTCTACTAGCTTGGTTTTGTTGGTCTTGCTAGTCGACTAGCATGGTTTTTCTGGTCTTGCTAGTCTACTAGCTTGGTTTTGCTGGTCTTGCTAGTCTACTAGCTTGGTTTTTCTGGTCTTGCTAGTCTACTAGCTTGGTTTTTCTGGAATTGCTAGTCTACTAGCTTGATTTTGTTGGTCTTGCTAGTCGACTAGCTTGTTTTTTTGGTCATGCTCCTCAACCAGCTTGGCCTTTCTGGTCAAGCTACTCATTTAGCTTTGCTTTTCTAGTCATGCTTTTCAATTAGCTTGGTCTTGATGGGCATGCTCCTCAACTACTCAGCTAGCTAGGTCTTCATGGTCTAGCCACTTAACTATTTTTGTATTTCTAGTCATTTTACTTAATTAGCTTGGTCTTGCTGCACTTGCTATCGACTAGCTTGGTCTTGCTAGCAGCTACCTAGGTTTCTTTTAGTCATGCTTTGCCTTTTTAGTCATGCTACTTAATTAGCTTGGTTTTCTGGTCCTGGAAGTTTACAGGAAGGTTAGCTTGTAACGTTACAAAAATAATGTTCTTCAAACGTTCTGAAAACATCTGAAGTGATAATGGTTTGAGTAGAGTTTCGTTACATGATGCAATGGACGTGATCTGGACTCGGGGTCCTGTATTCTCCTCCGCTAATTGGCTAGTCTGAGCCCACTCTGAGCTTATAGAGGTTGAGAGTGAATAAAGGCTAGCGACGTGGGCGGCTAGCGCTAGCGGACGGGTCTGATTTTTATTTATTTATTATTTATTTCTGAGACACAGCCCTCATGTTGTGGGCACTCCATCACTAGGGTCGGATGATCCCTCTCTCTCTCTTTTTTTTTTCTCCGCGGTCATTGTTCTCGGCCTCCTCCTGCACTTGCGTGGACGGGAAATCCAATATAAATGCTAATCTGTCTATTAGCGCACTTTAGAGGCCGTGAGCGCAACTCATTGTGCCGCAATCAAAGCGCGAGATGGACGATTTCTTATTGGGAGTGAAAATATTTATGAACGTGGCGATCCGCTTATTGATCAGGGGTTGAGGTTTGGAGGAATAAAGCAGATTTTGTTATAGGGATGCGAGCAGCGGGGCTCAGGTCCATTACCGACTCGCTATCCATTCACCAGGGGCTTAACAAGAAGGTGAATGGAAATAATAAACTCATCATTTGGAGAAAAAAAAAAAAAAAAAAGGTTTTCATGATATTCATGTAAAGAGGTCTCTCTCGCCCGAACCGGAGGAGTCACACTGGAACTGGATTATTATATATATTAAAAAAAAGAAAAAACGACAATCTTAAGAAAATTGGCCAAAAAAGAGTCAATTCTCTCATGCAGCACAGCTTCCGCCATGTTTCAAAAAGGTTGCAACAAGAAAAACAATAAAAATATATATTTTTTCGTTCTTCTTTTGCAAGATCAGCATTAACACACAAACATCTTATATCATTTTTTGCATTCTTTCAACATTGAATTTTAGCATTTGTACAACAAGTGCTAGAAACCAAACAATGTAAAGATTTGATTGCATTCAGTGACAAGAGCATGAGCTCCACCCCACTTCACCCCAACTCATCCCAACTCACCACAACTCAACCCATCCAAAAAGTATTCACCCCAACTCATCTCCAACTCCTCAACTCATTCCATACAAAAAAAACATTTTTTTTTTTACCTCAACTCATCTCCAACTCCTCCAGTCATCCCACAAAAAAGTGTTCACCGTACCACATCCCCAACTCACCCCAACTCAACCCATCCAACACGAATTCACCTCACCTCAATCCAAAAAGTATTTATTCACCTCAACTCATCTCCAACTCCCCAACTCAACCCATTCAAAAGTATTTACCGGAATTCTTTCACAATTCCTCAACTCAATCCATACAAGTGTTTACCCTACCACATCCCGAACTTACCCGAACTCATCCCATCCAAATGTAGTAATTCCAACTCATCTCCAACTCCTCAACTCAACCCATCCAAAAAGAATTCACTCCCAACTGTTTAACTCAACCTATTTAAAGGTATTCATTTCAACTCATCCCATAAAACCTTAACTCAACCCATCCAAAAGTATTTACCTCAACTCATCTTTAACACTTCAACTCAACCCATCTAAAAGTATTCACCTAAAATTTATCCCCAACCCCTCAACTCAACCCATCAGAGAGTGTTCACCCTACCACATCCCCAAACCATCCCCAACTCCATAACTCAACCCATCAAAAAGTATTCACCTCAACTCATCCTCAACTCCACAACTCAACCCATCAAAACGTATTTACCCCAACTCATCCCCAACTCCACAACTCAACCCATCAAAAAGTATTTACCTCAACTCCTCTCCAAATCCCAACTCAACCCATCCAAAAATATTTAACCAAATTCATACCTACAGTATTCACCTTAACTCATCTCCAACTTAACTCATCCCATCCAAAAGTTTTCACCTTGGCTCATCCCCAACTCACCAAATCATCCCATCCATAAATATTCAACCAACTTTATTCCAAAGGTTTTCACTCCAACTCATTAACTCAGCCCCTTCAAAAGTATTTAGCCCAACTCATCCCCAACTCCTCAACTCAACCCCAACACATTTCATCCAAAAATATTCAAGCAAATTCATCCCCAAAGTATTCACCCCAACTCATTCTCAATTTAATCCATCCAAAGGTATTCACTTTAACTCATCTCATAAAACCTTAACTCAACCCATCCAAAAGTATTCAACCAACTTTATCCCCCACCCCTCAACTCAACCCATCAGAGAGTGTTCACCCTACGACACCCCCAACCCATTCCCAACTCCACAACTCAGACCATCAAAAATTATTCACCTCAACTCATCTCTAACTCCCAACTCAACCCATCCAAAAGTATTCACCTCGACTCATCTCCAAATCCCAACTCAACCCATCTAAAAGTATTTAACCAAATTCATCCCCAAAGTATTCACCCCAACTCATTCTCAATTTAATCCATCCAAAGGTATTCACCTCAACTCATCCCGAACTCCTCAATTCAACCCATCCGAAAGTATTTACCCTAAGTTATCTCTAACTGCTCAACTCATCCCATCCAAAATGATTCACCCCAACTCATCTCCAACCCATCCCATCTTAACCCCTCCAAAGGTATTTACCGTAAACAATAAGAAGGTAAATGTTAATATTAAACTCATCATTTGGAGAAAAAGCGTTTTTTTATGATATTTATGTTAATAGGTTTCTGATGCTGAAACGAGAGGAGTTAAACTGGATCTGGATTATAATATTTAAATAACAGAAAGAGAATCATGTGTTCTCTGATGCAGCACAGCGGCTGCCGTGTTTCTGAAAGGTCAAAATCAGAAGAAATCAGGAAAAGGAAGGACTTTTTGTTCTTGTTTTGCAAACCAGACCCACGACAGATGTCAGACCACATCTCCACAAGTGCCAATTCCACCTCGCACTTACCTCAGCAGCTCCCCGCGCTCCAAACTCATCCTCTACGACACGTTCCTCTCGTCATCAATCTGCTACAGAATAAACCCACACAGGTGTATTTACCTCACCCAGCAATCAGAGACTCTTCTACAAATATAAATCCTGATAAGGAGATCCAGATGCTTTGAGTGGAATCAGGTTCAAGCAAAACGATAACAGTTACTGTGATAATCTGAGACCTTTTGAGGCCAAAAAATGCAGGTAAAGCTCTTAAAAATGAGAGATACTTTGAGTGATGCCATGGATAATACAAGTTTTAGTACAAAAAATATAATTATAATGAAAGAACTTGGTTAAAAACCTTTAAATCAGATATGGTTCTTTGTTCGTCTATGGCATAGCATAAATAATCATTTGTAGTATAATAACATGGTGAGCAATTGCAATGCTAAACAAAATTAAAACTTTAAAACTATTTTTACTACTATTTTCTAATTTGTTAAAAATACCAAAGCACCGTGAGAACACTTTATTTTTCACTTCAATACATTAAAATGACAAAATAAAACAGTACTTCTCATTGTCTGTAAAGAAAAAAAAAAACAAAAAAACAAAAAAAAAAAACAGTAACTTTCTTGGAGTAGGGGTGACAGAAAATGACAATTTTAACAGTTTTTTTTTTTTTACAGTTTTTTTAAGTATTGTATTTTTCAGTGATCTATATGCAAATAAAAAAAAAATCAAAGTAAAACATTATATTTTATGGCTAGTTTCTGTAAAATTGATATGAAAATGATAATCTATCTATTTCACTAATATAGATTTTATTTTGTAAAAAAAAAAAAAAAAAAAAATCTGGCAGCAGGGGTGACAGACAATGACAATGATTTGTAACATTTTTTTTCCCTTGCAGTTTATTTAAAAGTATTGTATTTGACAGTGATCTATCTGTAATTGAACAGTATCTTCTTATATTTTTATTTTACAAAGAAAACTTTATATTTTATGGCTAGTTTCTGTAAAATGTATAGCTAGTACCGGTTGAAAAATGATAATTTATGTATTTCACTTATTTTATGGTATTTTTGAGTTTGTATAAATTTCTCATTTGATAGAAATGTCTGTAAAAGAAATAATAACTTTATGGCAGCAGGGGTGACAGTAAATTATTATTATTATTTTTTTCCTGGAAGTTTATTTGATAGTATTGTATTTGATGGTGATCTTTTTGTAATTTAACAGTTTTTTTTTTTTATACACTGAAAATGTTCTACTTTATGGCTAGTTTCTGTAAAATTGTGAGCTAAAAGCTGTTAGAATTTGCAGTAAATGTAAATGGTCGCAGAAAATGAGAATTCATAACTTTCTTTGCAGATTATTTGACAGGAATCTGTCTGCAATAGAACTGGACTTTTTTTTACACAAGAAAACTAGTTGGCTAGTTTCTGCCAATGTGTGAGCTAAAAGTTGTTTTTAAAAAAATGGAATTCATGTTTATCAGAAAAAATATATAGTTTTTTACCAATAGTTTCTATGCAGATTATTTATTATTTATTAAACGTGATCTATATGCAATTGAACTGTATTATTTTTTATTTTTTTTTTTAACAGAAGTTCAAAACTTTTATTGCATAAATGGCATATACTGTAAATAGTACAAGATCACTGTAATACAGATTTAAGCCACAGACTGTATTTTCAGTACAATCAAATAGAACAATTGAACATAAACAAAAAAAAAAAAAAAAAAAAAACATATTTGCGGGCAGACATCTTATAAAACCTTTTCTCTACAATTTCGGAGAGATTAAAAAAATAGTAATAATAATTACTTAAACATCTGTCTAGTACTTTCTATATAGTATGTTACTGTCCAGTACATATATACATATACATACATACACATACACATATTGTCAGGAATACCCAGGCAGGGAGACGAGGAGGCAGACACAAGCGCAGGTAGGGTGAAATCAATAAATAATAATTTAATAAATAAATAACAAGTAACAAAGAAACAAGTAAACACTAAAACACGGAACAGGGAGATATATACAATGAACTAGGGAAAAAACTAAATGTCTGAACGAGAGGAACCAGAGAACTAAAACAAACTAGAGAATATAATAAAAATAAACAAACCAAACAGGGCAGGGAAATAAATACAAGGGAATAAACTAATAAACACAAAGCAGGGTTAAATACAAGGAGTTAACGGAAATAAACAAGGGACTGGAAACAGAAACTGGAGATAAACAGAGAAATAAGGAGCACAGGAAACAAACTAGGAATAAACACGGAGCTAGGGTTATAGAAACGCGGAGAAACACAGAGAGACAAAACAACAGAGGTTAGTGCAAAGACCGACGGAGACAAAGTGGCAGAGGAGTGCTTTTTATACTAACAGGAAACACACTAGAATCTTTTAACACAGAAAAGAGAAATGTATTGGCTAGAATGTGTTCATTTTCCAGCTAAAGCCTGTTAGAAGATTTTACTTTTACTTTTGCATTTTATTTAACAGTATTTGACAGTGATTTCTCTGTGAGAAGTGTTTAGAAGTATTTCTTTTCTTCGCATTTTCTAACACAGAAAACATTCTTATTTATGGCTAGTTTCTGTAAAATTTGAGCTAAAAGCTGTTAAAAATATGAATAATTTAAGTATATCAATTATGCTTATACCAAATTTTGTCCCACAAAATCACACATCTCATAAAAAAAAAAATAAGTAGAATAATATTCTTGCTGAGAAAATAAAAAGAGAAAATAATAAATAATTAAAAAAAAAATCTCTATACCCTTTAAAAGTGGTCTCCAGGTCTCAGAGTATCTCTGGTTTAATTCAGCAGGATTTAATAACTTCTCGATTACTTACGAGGCTTTTTCTCACTTTGAACACAGCCTGAAAAATAGAAAGTAGAGCTGAGAGAGAGAAGGAGCGACTGATGTCTCTATCTCAGTAATAAAATCCTCCCTCAATCTGAGGAGAAATCTGCTGTCAGAGATGATTTCCTCATTTTACACTCTCTAAAAATACCGGGGATGTGTTGTTCTGCAGCCGCCGCGGTACGTAGCTCGTATAACTGTATCCCAGAATGCCCTCAGAAACGTAACCTGCCCTGATCCTGCAGGAACCGTGTCCTGAGCGCTGGACGTCGTCTCCAGCACTGACCTCGGGCTGAAGAGCATCTGCTCCCACACCACAAACCAGCGCTGCTTTCTCACGTTTTGGCCTGATTTTAGTGCTCGGTTGCCAAATCTGCTCTCATATCTGAGTGCATAATGATGTGGCTTTGATGCATAACGTCTCTCTGCTTATGGTTTTTATGTGCAATCTGTTTTTCGGAAAAGCATAATTACGGGATTTGTGTCTAACACACTTATTTTAGCATATTTGATATGGAAAATACAGAAAATTAGAAATGGCTGAAATAACAAAAAGATGCAGAGCATTCAGACCTTTAATACTGCAAACAATTAAAAAAAGAAAGTTTTAAGAGTTCAGAAATCAATATTTGGTGGTATAACCCTGGTTTTAATCACAGTTGTTATGCATCTTGGCATCATGTTCTCCTCCACCAGTCTTACACACTGCTTTTGGATGTTTCCTCAACACCAAATTAGTTTTACAGGTTTTAAGGTGTTAAATAATGCATTTACAGAATAATTACGTTGTTTTTTTTTGATGTATAGACAGTAAGAATGCATCTTGCGTTGCAATGCTCATTGCTATCTTACACCCCGTCAACATTCTAGTTTCACACCTTCTACCCGCATCGTTTGCTATTCTGAATGGAAGTGAGGTGTGTTCAGGTAAATTTCTGGTGTGTTTCTATACATTTTGGTGGTGGAAAATACAGGAGCTCCACTGATAAATTAAAACCTTGGCAACTGCCAATCATCAGAGTCCATTCCTATAGGTGCTTCCAACAGATGAACAATGAGTACAATAAACACCTGAACCTGCCTGTTATGCCCATGAGGCAAAACTCTTTCACACTCTTTTTAGAAATGTATTTATTGAGTATTTAACTTGTGTTCTGATGTGTATGTATTACACATTTATCTTATAAAGCATATTTACCATGCTGTTTTGATACCTTAGAATGCTATGTGATGTAAAAACTGCTTTTAGAAAACAATTCCAGTGGATAATAATCGATTATTACAGCATTGTGAACCGGAAAGTTTGGCCCATGACTTAAAACTCCATTGAATAGACTTAAAAGTACTTTAAGAATCTGTGTTTTAGGTTTTTAAAAAAAGTTGTTTCATTTATAAATAATAAATATATAATTAAATGACCCTGTTATGATGCTTTGGAATGCTATGTAATGTAGAATTGGCTCTTATACAATCATTTTAGTTGATAAGAATCTGTTATTTTGCCACTTGGAGCTTAAAAGTGCCATAATTAAGTATTTTAAGTTGCAGTTTTATGTATAAATACTAGGTATATAACTTTACCACTCTGTTATTTTCTCTCAGAATGAAACTCACTTATTTTTCATTAACTCAAGGCCCTGTTTTAACTAAAGATGCAGCAAAGGAAGGCGTAATCACTGGATCCGTACAGTACCCAAGCACTCAATAGCAACTTACCATGATTTCCAAAGACTTAAAGTATTTAAAAGTACAATACAATGCTTTCATGAAGTATTTTAAGTCATTATTTAATATATAAATAGTAAATGTATAACTTTACCACTCTGTTACGATGCTTTGGAGTGTTGTGTCATGTAGAATTGGCTCTTATGAACTGGAGAGTTTGGTTGGAAAACTGTTAGTTGGGCTTAAAAGTGACTTTTTAAGTATTTTAAGTCATTGTTTAGTGTATAAATAATAGTTATATAACTTTACCACCCTGTTATTTTTTCTCAGAATGAAACACACTCATTTTCCATTAACTCAAGGCGCTGTTTTAGGTAAAGATGCAGCAAAGGAAGGCGTAATCACTGGATCCAAACAGTACCCAAGCCCCCAAGAGCAATTTACCATGATTATTATGATTATTACATGTTTATGGAGTATTTATGTCATTATATGATTTATTATAGTAAGTATATAACTTTACCACCCTGTTATGATGCTTTAAAATGTTGTATCGTCAAGAATTGTCTCTTTCGAACTGGAGAGTTTGGCTGGAAAACTGTTAGTTGAGCTTAAAAGTGATTTTTTTAAGTATTTTAAGTCGTTGTTTAGTGTATAAATAATAGTTATATAACTTTACCACCCTGTTATTTTGTCTCAGAATGAAACATGCTCGTTTTTCATTAACTCAAGGCGCTGTTTTTGAGTAAAGGTACGGCGGAGGAAGGCGTAATCACTGGATCCGTACAGTACCCGAGCCCCCAAGAGCAATTTACCATGATTTATCAAACTGTTTATGCTAATGTGGGCAATTTTATGTTGCCTCATCAGCTTAATTAGGTGGGGACTAATCAATTTTTGATTAAAAAGATATCACGATAGGTTTTCCTATCTCTCTGAAGTTTAAACTGGCTCCTCTGACGCTCGCACAAACCCTCTCAAGGTCATCGCACTTTATTGAGTTCCTTTATTGTGCAAATTTCCTTTCGCATACTTGACTTTTATTAATACTATAACAGTTCGCTGAGCCTCAGAGCGGCGCTTTACTCCTGTTTTACTCTGAGCTGAGCACAAACTCACTGTTATACAGCTTTATACAGCGATATACAGGACTAAACGAAAGAGTCCGGATATCGATCCCTCGCTGGATCACTATTCTCTCACGCGACAGCACTGTGAGCGATGATATACTCAGGGCATGAAAGATAGAGGCCTATCACATCCCTGCTTCTACTTTTAAGAGATCAGAAATCAATAGTTGGTGAAATAACCCTGTTTTTTTAATCACATTTTTCATGCAGGCACCTTGGCATCATGTTCTCCTCCACCAGTCTTACACACTGCTTTTGGGTTTTTGCAGTTTCCTCAAAACCAAATTAGTTTTACAGGTTTAAAAGTTTTCTCTGATTTTGCTATTTATAGGTTTATGTTTGAGTAAAATGAACATTGTTGTTTTATTCTGTAAACTACAGACAACATTTCTCCCAAATTCCAAATGAAAATATCGTCCTTTAGAGCATTTATTTACAAAAAAAGATGAGAAATGGCTGAAATAACAAAAAAAAAAAAGATGCAGAGCTTTTAGACCTCAAATAATGCAAAGAAAACAACAAGTTCATATTCAGAAATTCAATTCAGTTCAGAAATCAATATTTGGTGGAATAACCCTGGTTGTTTTTTAATCACAGTTTTTTTTATGCATCTTGGCATCATGTTCTCCTCCACCAGTCTTACACACTGCTTTTGGTTTTTTGTTGTTTCCTCAAAATCAAATGAGTTTTACAGGTTTGACAGTTTTAAATAATGCATTTACTGAATAATTATGTTGTTTATTTAAAGTACAAACAGTAAAAAACTTGTGTTGCAATGCTCATTGCTATCTTACACACCATCGAGAAGATTTCAGTTTCTGAATCAGTTTCTCAGATTTTGCTATTTATAGCTTTATATTTGAGTAAAATGAACATTTTTGATGTTTCTATAAACTACGGACAAATTTTTACAGCATTTTACAGCGTTTTACAGCATTTTACAGCATTTTACAGCGTTTTATAGCGTTTTGCAGTGTTCTAATGGACTAAATGAAAGAAATCTAGGTATCGACCTCTCGCCGGCTCAGTATTCTCTCGCGCGACAGCAGCGAGAGCGATGATATATTCAGGGCATGAAAGATAGAGGCCCATCACACGTCGCTCTTTGTTTTCTAACCCGAGACAAATCCCTGCTTCTACTGGGCTGGACGTGAATACGTTGGGTTGATCCTGCAGTAATTAGATTGGGTTTGAGGTGGATCATTTAGATGCAGCCCACAGATACTGAGAGAGGAGAAGAATGGCAAATTTGGCGCCAACTTTCGCGTGTCGAGAGCGACTCTGCGGCTAAAAGGTCAGCGTCAAGGTGAGAAATAATCAAGGAGGGGCTTTTTTTTCCACTCTGTCTTAAAACACAATGGCCTCAACAGCACTCTAATCAGTCTGCCACCCTCTCTCTCTTTCTTTTCTCTCTCTATTTCTCTTTCTTTCTCTTTGTCCTTTCTGTGGACTGACACACACTCATTGTATTATCTCCTCCGTTAATTTAACGAGGCGTCGTCCTCAGTCCTGAGCATCGAGCCCTTTCTTTAGGTGACCCTCAGGTTAAGGTCCTAAAACCGTGTCGTGATCAGCAAGATTTTTGATTTCCATCCTTTTGTTCGTGTACAATTAGCATTAAAAGGAAAAACTGACAATGGAAGCTGATATAAATCTACTATTACTGTGATTTAAAGCATTGTTGAACCACCGGAAAGTTCAGACCAGAGTTCAATGCATGGATTACGTGTTTGTTACTCTGTTTTCTGTAAATTAGGGTAAATTCGTTTGCTTGCTTCATCTTCATACGTGGTTGGGATCTCCCTATACAGCGCTGGAAAAAAAAAAAAAAAAGACGAGTTTCTTTGGGTGCTTTCACACCTGCCTGGTCCGGACTTTCTGACTTTTCAATTTGCTCCGAACCAAAGTAGCAGGTGTGAAAGGGGCCGTGAACCATGGTCCAGACCAAAGGACCAGATTTTAGTCTTGGTCTCAGTCCGGATCTTCTGAACCATGGTCCAGTTCTCCTGCAGTGTGAAAGCGCTTTTCTGGATGGTTCCAACTTTCGGACCAAATACAGGAAGCTGAGCAGGTGTTCCTCAGCAACGGCAGCAGAAGAAGAAAATAACCAACTACTGCTGACTGCAGCCTGCGGGAAGGCGGAGTTAGACGTCCAGCGCGTCCGGTCCCGCCCACTTTGTTCACGCCACGCCTCGTCAGTCTCGCCAGCTTGTAGTGTATCACAGTATTTAAGCCGGACGACGCGGCACATTATGTATAAAGTTCACTAACTACCCTGTACATGGTTTACTTCCGTTCAGAGGCGGAGCTAAGACATGATGCTGAAAAAGTGGGCGGGACTGGACAGCATGACGCTTAACAAAGTGGGCGGAGCTGGACGCACTGGACGTCCAGCTCCGCCTTCCTGCAGGCTGCAGTCAGTACCCTCTCAAAATAACCGGAAAAGCAGGAAAAATGAGCCGTGGATACAGCTGCTTCAGGACGAGCTGAAGTTGCTAAATGCTGCTGGTATTAAAAACACAATAGCAGCAGCACTACTATAGAGACGAAATTAATCCGTTCATTCATTTTATCCTGATCCTGGAAAGGCTTTTCACCGAATGAACCACCCGCTGAATTATCAACACGCCAACGTCAGACGGAGGTTCTTCTAAAACCAATCAGCGTCAGGTTAAGGAAAACTCATCAATACGTAAGTGATGATTACAGGATGTAGGAGTATCACATGAAGGTATTTGGTGCGCTCCCTAAACTGCAGTGTGAAAAGCATCCTTTGATTTTACCAACTTTAAAACCTCTGGAATATAATCAAGAGGAAGATGGATGATCACAAGCCATCAAACCACCAAACTGAACTGCTTGAATTTTTACACCAGGAGTAAAGCAGCATAAAGTTATCCAAAAGCAGTGTGTAAGACTGGTGGAGGAGGAGAACATGATGCCAAGATGAATGATTAAAACTGTGAAAAAAAAAAAAAAACGGGGTTATTCCACCAAATATTGATTTCTGAACTCTTAAAACTTTATGAATATGAACTTGTTTTCTTTACATTATTTGAGGTCTGAAAACTCAATAAATGCTCTAAATGAGAATATTTTTATTTGGAATTTGGGAGAAATGTTGTCTGTAGTTTATAGAATAAAACAACAATGTTCATTTTACTCAAACATAAACCTATAAATAGCAAAATCAGAGAAACTGATTCAGAAACTGCAAAAAGTACTCTCTTAACTTTTTCCAGGGCTGTACTTGACGCTGATTGGTTTAAAGAATGCTGTCAGTCTGATGGGTTAACATGTTCAGGTGTTGTGCGTCAACTTCGTATAATTGTTCTGAAAAAGTGTTTTTACAGTATTTTAGTGAATATTTCAGAGCCATATTTTAGTGATCTATGTGTGAGTCATCAGCCGTGCACCGTGTAGCTTGATTTCGCAGGTCAGTGTGTCTTCGCTATCATATCGATGGGAAAAGTACACATTGACTGGCTTGAAAGATGGAAAATGCAGGTACTAATTCTCGTAATTAATCATGGGTGTGGTTAATTTGGGCGTAGTGCATCAACCAGTGACTTCATGGCCTTGCTCAATTTTGTCCTTTGAGTTTTAGAGCTGTAAAATTGACTGCGGGGGGAGGGCAGGAAGGGGTTCTCTGCTGCAGTGCTGTCAGCCAATCAGAGGCGATATATTTGCATGTAATAATATTCTATACTGTGAGCAAGTGCCAAATCCTGTCTTTCTTCAGAGACCTCTAATTCAGTGAACTAAAGCAAGGCTAAATAGAAACACCTGAGCACGGCTCACATCGCATTTATTCATACTTATAACAAATAAATCTCCATATTCGTTATTTTGAAGAGTTGTGTGCTGTTTAAGTCTGTGCCAAATGTAAATACCCCCCCACTCTCACCCCTACACCCCCCCCCCCCAGCCGCCGAACGCGAGGCGGAATGGTGTAAATCAGCAGCAGCAGCAGCAGATTCAGATTCAGGGTAGGGGAATTATGTCACATCGTGCTCTCGAGCCTCCTATAATCATCCGGCACGGCGGGATTAGGTAATTACCGGCAGGAAGAGTTGGTAATTAGTGGAGAAATGGAGCTGGAAGATGTGGCAGGGTTAAGCACCAAGTAAATCACTGAGTAGGACGAGACTGGGGTCTCGGGGGAGTCCGCCCGCATCACTCCGGGGGGAAAGCGGAGCGTCTGATGGAGATAAGGGCGGTGCGGAGGCTGAGGGTGATGGAGACGCTGTTTAGGACCATTGAGTTCAGGCTCTGCGTTAAAGAGATGTGGAGTGATGCTGGATGAGGGCGGGGCTATTTCAGTACAGCGATAAAACTTTAGAAAACGATGTATAGAGACGAGAAATCGTCTTTCATTTGAACCACAATCAATGGTGCATCAAAAGGTTGTCAAGTGTATCGTCGCTATCATAACGACGGGAAAAGTACAGATGCCGAAATGTACAAAAGACATGTATTTAATCTCTTACTCAATCATGGATGTGGTTAATTTTGGATGTAATATGAAAAAAAAACAATCATCGTATCACTTGCTCATCATTCCCTATAAGAGTCAGGTGAGCTCTGACTTTGGCGGATTGCTATTTTAATGGCGCAGCTACTGGAAATCAGATTTCAGCACAACACCGCAGAATAAAGTGCCAAACCATCCTTTTTTTTTTACACTATTTTAGCGATATCTATAGGGGAGCCATCAAATGTGATAAAACGTTTGAAAACGATGTATAGAAATGAGAAATCGTTGCTACACCCGCAAATATTACTCTTCGTCTTTCATGTGAACCGCAAACAATGGTGCACCAAAAGATTGTAAGTGTGTCGTCACTATCGTAACGACGGGAAAAGTACAGATGTGAAAAAATGTAATGTTGGAAAACAATGTATAGAAATTAGAAATTTCTGATACGCCCCAAAAATCTTGCTCTTCGTCTTTCATTTGAACCACAATTAATGGTGCACCAAAAAATTGGTGCATCTTAACAGAGCCAAAGAGAATATTCCTTTGCCAAAAGAAGTAAGATTTCAGCTTAATACCACTTCTGTAGCACAGTGTGGCTTGTTTTAGGGTGTGTCAGTGTGTCTTTGCTATCGTAACAACAGGAAAAGTACACTGTAAAACATTACAGCCACATTAAGTTATGTGAACTTATTTGTTCTTTTCAATTCCAATTGCCATGACAAGTTTAGTATATTATACTCAAGTTCCTTCGTTTTACATAAAAATAACTTAAAATAACATATTGTCTTAACTTCCTGTGAGTTATTCAAATTTACCCAAGTTTATTCAACTTACGTTTTTAAGTTATTGGTTAAAAAAAATGAAAGTGTGAAGATTTGAAAATGCAGAGAGGTAGAGTGATAGGCAGCAAGTTAGAAAAGACTGGAATACTTTTTACAACTTTAAAACCGTGGGCGCATTGGGCTAAACACTTTTTAACCGACGCATAGCAGTTAATAATAACAAGGAGCAAAAAACTAAAGGGGATTACTTTCAGCTGCGTGAGTCACCAACACTCCAAAAAGTAATTCTGTGTTTTAGTCAGAAGAACTAATGTTATTAAGTTGAGTGAACTCACCGGCCAGTACAACTCCATTGTTTTCAACCGGAAAACTTAAAAATGTTTGTTGAGCCAATGAAAAAATGTGATTTCAACCAACTTTTAGCTCTTTCTACAGTGTTGGTTCATGCAGCTTTCCTATTGGTTCCTGGTACCATATATCTGCATATTGGGTGTAGCCGCTCCCTTACTTACCATCTTTGTGTTGTCTGTTGTACAAAGCTACCTGATCCTGGGCGTGCAGTAATATAATATATGTGTTGATTGCCAGGCCTCAGTGTTGTATGCTGTAAGAGCACATTAACTTTGTTGTGTTTGTAGTGATCACAGTATGCTGGCTTTGAGCTACAGAGTTCACTCTTTACTGAGTTTACTCTTATTCTGCCCCAGCAATATACTGTCAGTATTGGCAGTTAAATAAAAATGTTAAAAATGTTTCTAATACTTATGGTTATTAACTTAAAATAATAAGTTGTGTGAATATTACTGAAGTTTTACTAACTTGAAAGTGTGTGTTAAAATAAAGCTGAATTGTTAGTTTATTTGACTAAACAGAACATTTTTTAAAAAAAGGACAAATTAAACACTTGAGTTGTTTTAACTCAGTGCATCAAGTTGAAACAATAAGTAATGAGTATTTGAACAACTTGTTTAACTTAACATCTTGAGTTCATACAAATGTTTTCATCAAGTGGAGTTAACTCAGCTTTTTAAGGCAGCAGGGGAACTTATGTTGCTGAGTTTAACCAACTTAAAATGTTTTACAGTGTACACCTTGCGTGGCTTTAAACACGAAAAAAGGCATGCACAGAGGGCGGGGCTATTTTACTACAGCAATAAAACATTAGAAAATGATGTAAAGAAACAAGAAATCCAAAAGATTGTAAGTGTGTCGTCACTATCGTAACGACGGGAAAAGTACAGATGTGAAAAAATGTAATGTTGGAAAACAATGTATAGATATGAGAAATTGCTGATACGCCCCAAAAATCTTGCTCTTCGTCTTTCATTTGAACCACAATCAATGGTGCATCAAAAGTTTGTCAAGTGTGTCGTCGCTATCGTAACGACGGGAAAAGTACAGATGCCGAAATGTGCAAAAGACATGTATTTAATCTCTTACTCAATCATGGATGTGGTTAATTTTGGGTGTAATGTGAAAAAAAAAAAAATCGTATCACTTGCTCATCATTCCCTTTAAGAGTCGGGTGAGCTCTGACTTTGGCGGATTGCTATTTTAATGGTGCAGCTACCTGGAGAAGAGGAAACTGACCTGCTCGTTCTCACTTGTTCATTCTTTTTATTGTTGATGAGTATTTCACTACAGTGCTAAAACGTTGGAAAATGATGTATAAAAATGAGAAGTCACTGAGACGCCCCCAAATCTTGCTCTTCGTCATTCAGGTGAATCAATCAATGGTGCACCAAAAAGATCGGCGTATCCTATCAGAGCCAAAGGAGACTTTAAACCATTTCAGCACAGCAACACTTCTATGCTAGCTGTATATATATATATAGGTGAGCTGTTAATCACACATTGTGCAGCTTAATTTAGGTCGTGTCAGTGTGTCTTTGCTATCATAACGGCGGGAAAAGTACAGCTTGCTCAACTCGAAAATACGTCTCTTAATTAATCATGGGTGTTTTATAAAATAAATGAAAAAAACAAGAACTTTGAAAATATCAAGAGCAGTCTCAAAAAAGACCAACAAAAATTTTAGGATGATGAAACTGGCCCTCATCAGGACTGCCTCGAGAAAAGGTAGAGCAAGATTTTTTTTTTTGGTGCACAGGATAAGTCAATCTTATCTAATCTATGGGGCGAGTAACAGAAAAGTAACGCAATAGTTACATTTACTGGTAACTAGTTACTTTTATAGTGGAGTAACTCAGTTAGTAACTCAATTACTTTTTTGAAGAAGTAACTAGTAACTATAACTAATTACTTTTTCAAAGTAGCGTGCCCAACACTGTTTTCTTTATAGTCTGAATCACTTCACTATATTGGTTTACAGCTTTTAACTGGAACTGAAACCCACAGTTTCTTTGACCCTGCTGTTTTAGAAGTGTGTGATTAAGTTATAAGTCTGTATAAATGAGGGATTCTGTTGGATACAGAGAAACACAGTATGTGAAATTGTTAGAAAGGCGTTTTCAGACGGTGGAGATTGTGTGCAGCTCTGGGAAATAAGCACTTAAAGTTTAATTCCCCTGTGAGGAGGGCACAGGCTGGCACTGTAATCACCGCAGAGCCGCCGCTTTATTATTCTCTCAGAATCAGATTTCTGAATGACTCCAATAACACTTGACGATTATGAAGCGGATAAACTTTAATTTGATTCGCGGCGGCTGATTTAATTCTGTGTACCGTGTTCTGTTGTAGTTTCCCAAGCTCATTTACCCCAGAAGTGCCGCTATGCTAATTACCGGGTCATGAATATTTAGTTAAACATTTTGTTTAAATGGAAAATACTTGACCACGAGGGCAGAAGTAGCTTTCGCATTTGCATGAAGTGCATTTACATGAGCTGCTCTCTTTTTTCCCCTCTGTCTTTTTAATTTCTTGCTATTTTCAGTCATAAATTACATTACCTGCTTCCTCACACTATTTAAAGACTGATGTGGCTTTAAATATTAAATATTAAAATTCCTTAAACACTGTGAAAATACAGTGTAAAGTTTAACCCTCCTGTTATACTCAAATTTACTTATAGGTTTATGATTGAGTTAAATGAACATTGTTGTTTTATTCTATAAACTACAAATTCCAAATAAAAATATTGTCATTTAGAGCATTTATTTGCAAAAAAAAAAGAGAAATGGCTGAAATAACAAACAAACATAAATAATGCAAGTTACAAGTTCATATTCATAAAGTTTTAAGAGTTCAGAAAAAAATCAATATTTGGTGGAATAACCCTGTTTTTTAATCACAGTCTCATGCATCTTGGCATCATGTTCTCCTCCACCAGTCTTACACACTGCTTTTGGATAACTTTATGCTGTATCTGAACTATGCCTCAGTCTGTCTGTCTATCTGACTAGATAGATAGATAGATAGATAGATAGATAGATAGATAGATAGATAGATAGATAGATAGATAGATAGATATTACTTACAATTAAATACTATACTAATAAAAAATAATTACTATACGCTATTACATTATTTAAACTTTAACACATTTGTGATTTTTTGAATTAATTTATTTCATTTTATTAATTGATTGGTTGGTTTACAGAATTTGGAAGGTCTAGGTTTGAATTGACTTTATAATGTTATAATCTTTTTTTGTAGGTATTTGTTTGATAGTACAATAATAAAATATAAATAAATAAATAAATAAATAAATAAATAAATAAATAAATATATATATATATATATATATATATATATATATATATATATATATATATATATAAATATATACACATATATATAGATATACTTGTATAACATTTCCCATAATTGAAGAACATCACATTTTATAACACATGTATAACCACATAATCATTAAAATAATTAAAATAAGTTAAAATTATTATTATATGAGCTATACACTGCAACAAAAAAATCTTTTTTCAAAAACTAGACAAAATGTATTTAAATTGACATGTAAATACTTAAATTAAGCACAAAAAAACCTGCCAATATGGTGAGCAAACTTTGCTTAGTAAAATATGTCTTAAAATGATCAAATCCACCAGAGATCCTATGTAAACAGAAACAATCCTATGTAATAAGAAACAAGAAACAAATTTGATTTTAGAGGAATGATACGTTTAAAGCAAGCTAAAATCCTTTATTTTGTGACTTAAATCTGCACACAAGAATCAGAATAACTTGACTGGTGACTTATTAGGGTTCAAGCACCGAAGGTGCGTAGAACCCTATTGTTTTTGCTAAGATTTTTCTTCTTCTTCTTCTTCTTCTTCTTCTTCTTCTTCTTATTATTATTCTTTTTCTCCTGTAAAAACAGTTGTGCAGCCTAAACCGTAAGTCATAGAGAAATGAAACTTGGTAGGTAGATGTAGGATCAGTGCATCTCGGTGGACAACAAAAATGGCACCGATTGGTCAAGTGGTGGCGCTATAAACAAGGAAATTCATTTTTCACAATTTTCTCAATAACTCAAAAACCATAAGACCTACATTCAAAATTCTTTTTTTGATGTATTCCTTGGGTCAATACCAACAACTTTCCAATTTGGACCATGCACTTCCGTCTATATAGATTTTGTGCTAATTTGCATAATATGCAAAACCTACTTTTGCAAACTAGTCCTAGGAATTTTGACCAATCCTGGCATGTTTGGTATCAAAACACTCGTGAGAGCATGCGCTTCAATATTCATTAAGAAAAAGTTGAAATATGTAAACAATATGGCCGCCATATGCAAATTAGTCCTTCCGGATATATGCCCCATTCACTTCAAGAGGTAAATTTGGAGCACTGTTTCTCAGCAACCGTGCAACCTAGCAAGTTGAAACTTTGCATGCAGAATCTATCATACAGCCTCTAAAGGATGTTCAAAGGGCAACTTAATCAATCAACATGGCTGAACACCATCAGCCAATCAGCATTCAGCAGACATTTTGGCAGGCTGAATGTTGCCCAATCTGGATGATATTTGGCAGTTATGTTCAGGTGGAGACACTGTAGTGACCTGCAAAGTGCTGAAACAATCCGCCCACTGGGGGGCGCTGTTCCAAAAAAACGAGTATATGTCAATCATGCTGTACTATTTTGACATCTAATTGTTTTTGCCATATTTAGTACAGTGGCTCTGACAAATTTCTCAATACAACTATGTTTAAAAAGTGCTTTGTTCATTCATAATTGCTAATTGTTTGACAATAGCTATATTGAAACTACTCTCTGGATATTTGGCCTATCACCTCCATTTCAGTCTTGCTGCACACTGTAGAGTCTTTAGGTAAATGTTCATTAAAAACATTTGTGAAAATTTCACATATAATACTCTCCAGGCATCAAGCAATCTGTGCGTCCTTGGAATTTCTAACCTAAATTGCTGTAACTCTGCAGTATTTGCTGTAATCTCACAATGTTAAAGACCTCTGTACAATATCACTCTGATGAAGCGCCATTTAATACAGAACTAGATTAAGAATAACTTGACATTACATGTCATATCAGAACATTCACTCCTTTGTGCCTCTTCTCAACATTAATAACAGGTGAAAGACTTTTGATCATTTTAAATGTGACAGAATGTCTCCAATTGTGTTAGACCTTCTTACACATCACCATCCTATGCTCTAGTAGGCACCATTGTGCTAGTTGGTGCTTGATGAAGCGCCATTTAATTCAGAACTAGATTTATAATAACTTCGTAATTACATGTCATATCAGAACATTCACTCCTTTGTGTTAATTTAAACTTGTTTGGTCAAACATTTCAGCTTGTTCTGCAAAGGTTCAAAGGTCAATCTGAATACCACTTTGTGAACATTCTGGTTGAAGCCACCTGATCAATACCAATAACATGTAGACACCTTTTGACTAGTTCTAACTCACTTAATGAATATCCTACAAAGTTCACTAGATTTACATGTGAATTTAAGCACTGATCAGGTTGAAAGGCCTCTGCTCAACATTAATAACAGGTGAAAAACTTGATAATTTCTAAATGTGACAGGGCATCTCCAATCATATTAGACCTTCTTACACATCACCATTCAATGCTCCAGTAGGCACCATTGTGCAAGTTGGTGCTTGAACCCGATGATTGCCGCTTGCGGCTATATTTATTATTATTATTAGGGTTCAAGCACCGAAGGTGCGTAGAACCCTATTGTTTTTGCTAAGATTTTTCTTATTATTATTATTATTATTATTATTATTATTATTCTTTTTCTCCTGTAAAAACAGTTGTGCAGCCTAAACCGTAAGTCATAGAGAAATGAAACTTGGTAGGTAGATGTAGGATCAGTGCATCTCGGTGGACAACAAAAATGGCACCGATTGGTCAAGTGGTGGCGCTATAAACAAGGAAATTCATTTTTCACAATTTTCTCAATAACTCAAAAACCATAAGACCTACATTCAAAATTCTTTTTTTGCTGGATTCCTTGGGTCAATACCAACAACTTTCCAATTTGGACCATGCACTTCCGTCTATATAGATTTTGTGCTAATTTGCATAATATGCAAAACCTACTTTTGCAAACTAGTCCTAGGATTTTTGACCAATCCTGGCATGTTTGGTATCAAAACACTCGTGAGAGCATGCGCTTCAATATTCATTAAGAAAAAGTTGAAATATGTAAACAATATGGCCGCCATATGCAAATTAGTCCTTCCGGATATATGCCCCATTCACTTCAAGAGGTAAATTTGGAGCACTGTTTCTCAGCAACCGTGCAACCTAGCAAGTTGAAACTTTGCATGCAGAATCTAACATACAGCCTCTAAAGGATGTTCAAAGGGCAACTTAATCAATCAACATGGCTGAACACCATCAGCCAATCAGCATTCAGCAGACATTTTGGCAGGCTGAACGTTGCCCAATCTGGATGATATTTGGCAGTTATGTTCAGGTGGAGACACTGTAGTGACCTGCAAAGTGCTGAAACAATCCGCCCACTGGGGGGCGCTGTTCCAAAAAAACGAGTATATGTCAATCATGCTGTACTATTTTGACATCTAATTGTTTTTGCCATATTTAGTACAGTGGCTCTGACAAATTTCTCAATACAACTATGTTTAAAAAGTGCTTTGTTCATTCATAATTGCTAATTGTTTGAAAATAGCTATATTGAAACTACTCTCTGGATATTTGGCCTATCACCTCCATTTCAGTCTTGCTGCACACTGTAGAGTCTCTAGGTAAATGTTCATTAAAAACATTTGTGAAAATTTCACATACAATACTCTCCAGGCATCAAGCAATCTGTGCGTCCTTGGAATTTCTAACCTAAATTGCTGTAACTCTGCAGTATTTGCTGTAATCTCACAATGTTAAAGACCTCTGTACAATATCACTCTGATGAAGCACCATTTAATACAGAACTAGATTAAGAATAACTTGACATTACATGTCATATCAGAACATTCACTCCTTTGTGCCTCTTCTCAACATTAATAACAGGTGAAAGACTTTTGATCATTTTAAATGTGACAGAATGTCTCCAATTGTGTTAGACCTTCTTACACATCACCATCCTATGCTCTAGTAGGCACCATTGTGCTAGTTGGTGCTTGATGAAGCGCCATTTAATTCAGAACTAGATTTATAATAACTTCGTAATTACATGTCATATCAGAACATTCACTCCTTTGTGTTAATTTAAACTTGTTTGGTCAAACATTTCAGCTTGTTCTGCAAAGGTTCAAAGGTCAATCTGAATACCACTTTGTGAACATTCTGGTTGAAGCCACCTGATCAATACCAATAACATGTAGACACCTTTTGACTAGTTCTAACTCACTTAATGAATATCCTACAAAGTTCACTAGATTTACATGTGAATTTAAGCACTGATCAGGTTGAAAGGCCTCTGCTCAACATTAATAACAGGTGAAAAACTTGATAATTTCTAAATGTGACAGGGCATCTCCAATCATATTAGACCTTCTTACACATCACCATTCAATGCTCCAGTAGGCACCATTGTGCAAGTTGGTGCTTGAACCCGATGATTGCCGCTTGCGGCTATATTTCTTATTATTATTATTATTATTATTAGGGGTTCGAGCACGTAGTGCTAGAAACCCTATTGTAATTGTTCTGATTATTATTATTATTATTAGGGGTTCGAGCACGTAGTGCTAGAAACCCTATTGTAATTGTTCTGATTATTATTATTATTATTATTATTATTAGGGGTTCGAGCACGTAGTGCTAGAAGCCCTATTGTAATTGTTCTGATTATTATTATTCTTATTCTTTTTCTGCCATAGAAGTGATTGGGCAGAAGAAACCGTAAGGCCTACAGAGCTGAGACTTGGTCATATGGTAGTACTTCTCACCGCTACTCAGATTCAAAAGATGAGCCCGAACGGCCTCAAGGGGGCGCTATGGCGAAGCAAAACGCGTTTTGCTTCGTTACTCCCACGCCCTGATAGCTAGACGAAAAATTCTTTCGTTTTATGATTCCTTGGTTTATGGCAAATCAAAAAGGTCAATAGAACCACTAAGCTCCGCCCACTTAGATTTTTTGCTATTTAGCATAATATGCAAAACCTACTTTTGAGAACTTGTTCTAGGGGCATTGACCCATCCTATCATATTTGGTGTCAAACAACTTAGCAGAGTCCCAACCTCAATAATTATCAAAAAAATTGTGAAATTTGTAAACAATATGGCCGCCATATGCAAATTAATCTTACCGTAGCACACCCAAATTTACTCTAACAGCTGTGACTTTTGAATGCTTAAACCTACACTAATGCCACTTTAGACCTTTGATGGAAACATGATTCTGAGGTAGCTTGTCGATCTGTGTAGACATACGCCCCCAGGGGGCGGAGCCAAAGCTAAAAATCTGTTTCTCAGGAACCGTACAAGCTATGAAGCTCTCCTTTGGCATGTATCATCTATGGCCTATGTCCTAATGTTCTACAGAAGGAAAATTTGATATGCAAATTTTTGCGATCGTTATTAGCCAATCAGATTCCAGCAAGCTTTTGACATGCTAAACAATGACCAATCAGGACGATACTTATACCCTACATGTATCTCAGGGCCTTCTATCATCCATTAAAATATGGCGTTGATTGGCCTCAAGGGGGCGCTATAGCAGAAAATCAGTTATATCTAAAGGTACAAGTGGCCTAGGCTTGTTATTCTTTTTTAGTTGTATACTTTGCTGTAGCCTTTACAACTTTGTAATTATATGTGTTTACCAAAAATGCAAAGATTTTCATCAGTGGCCAAAAGAGTAAAAATTGCTCTTTTCGAACTTGTCTTTAAGTCCTTAATCAATCGAAACAAATTTGGTCTTGATGCAATCTTGAGACCCTGTAGGTAAATAATTATCAAAATAATCTTGACATTTTAACTATTTGAGGCCCATAAACCTTGATCAAACATGTACGTGAAAGCCTTTTCAGAGTTATTTGGCCAAAACTCTGTCAAAGTTTAAAACATGCCAAAACTGTTGAAGCTACTAATTAACAATGACATTTGAAGCACATGTGCCAAGTATGAGCCAAATAAGTCTTCAGTAGGCTCTACAGTGAAAAAATAACTATTTTCAATTTATTCTATTTATCGCTATTTTCCAACCTAAATGGACAGAAGACAGGAACCTTTCACCCTATCAACACACAAATTTATACACATATATAGACTGATAATCTGATCTTGATTGCAAATTTTCAGCCAAATCGGACATGTTTTGCCTCTACAACGGCTGGAAAACTACAGCGATTTTGTAGGCCTCAAGCCTGTATTATCGCTTTTTTCAAATCTAAATGGACAGAAGTCAGGAACCTTTGACCCTATCGACACATAAATTGACATACATATATAGTCTGATATTGTGATCTTGATTGCAAATTTTGAGCCAAATCAGATATTTGTTGCCTCTAATATGGCCAAAGAGCAACAGCCATTTTGTAGGCCATAAGCCTGTATTATCGCTTTTTTCAAGCCTAAATGGACAGAAGTCAGGAACCTTTGACCCTATCAACACACAAATTTACACACATATATATACAGACCACTTGATCATGAGTACTAATTTGGAGCCCAATCAGACTTTTCTTCTCTTTTTAATAAATAGAAACACACTGATAGGGAATGTTCTGTCTTACTTATAGAGTGATAGATTTCCAGCAGGTTATATGTGGTCTCTTGCTGCGCTCTGGTGGTCATTTGGTGAAACAGCTACAGGTGAATTATTCTAAATTAAAGCTCTGCTGAACTTATTCAATCTTGCTTGTCTTGCTTAATTGAACATCTTTATCCTTCTTGGTCATGCTGCTCCGCCACCTGGGTCATTCTTGTTTATGCTTCACTCACTTAATTTTTTTTTATTTGCATAATATGCAAAACCTACTTTTGAGATCTTGTCTTGGACTTTTCTTCTCTTTTTAATAAATAGAAACACACTGATAGGGAATGTTCTGTCTTACTTATAGAGTGATAGATTTCCAGCAGGTTATATGTGGTCTCTTGCTGCGCTCTGGTGATCATTTGGTGAAACAGCTACAGGTGAATTATTCTAAATTAAAGCTCTGCTGAACTTATTCAATCTTGCTTGTCTTGCTTAATTGAACATCTTTATCCTTCTTGTTCATGATGGTCAGCCACCTGGGTCATTCTTGTTTATGCTTCACTCACTTAATTTTTTTTTATTTGCATAATATGCAAAACCTACTTTTGAGATCTTGTCTTGGACTTTTCTTCTCTTTTTAATAAATAGAAACACACTGATAGGGAATGTTCTGTCTTACTTATAGAGTGATAGATTTCCAGCAGGTTATATGTGGTCTCTTGCTGCGCTCTGGTGATCATTTGGTGAAACAGCTACAGGTGATTTATTCTAAATTAAAGCTCTGCTGAACTTATTCAATCTTGCTTGTCTTGCTTAATTGAACATCTTTATCCTTCTTGGTCATGCTGCTCCGCCACCTGGGTCATTCTTGTTTATGCTTCACTCACTTAATTTTTTTTTAATTTGCATAATATGCAAAACTTACTTTTGAGATCTTGTCCTTGGCTCCTTGACCAATCATGACATGTTTGGTGTCAAACAGTTCAGCAGAGCTTACTCCTCAATAATTATAAAAAATCTTTACATTTATAAACAATATGGCCGCCATATGCAAATGAGTTCTACCATGGTGCAGTGAAATGTCTTTAACACTTATAACTTTTGAATGCTTAACCTGACACTAATACCACTTCAGTCCTTTGATCATTACATGATTCTCAGATACCCTGTCAGTTTAAGTAGACATACACCCCCAGGGGGCGGGGCCAATGCTCGATAGCTGTTTCTCTAGAACCATACAAGCTATCAAGGTCATCCTAGCCAATTATCATCTATGGCCCATGCACTAATGGTACACCAAATGAAAATTTGATATGGACACTTTTGTGGTCACTATTAGCCAATCACATCCCAGCAAGCTTTTAACAGGCGGAATGTTAATCAGGTCAAAACGTATATACTATATACGGGTTATTTATATGCCCTTTTTATGCCTTGTGTTTTTTCAATTTAAGAACTGAATTTGTTTCACCAAATGCCCACTAGAGTGCAGTAAGACACCACATAAAACCTGATGAACACTACAGCTCAATTTATCAATGCTTTTCAACTAGTTTACTCACACCACTCATCTAGCATTGCCATTATGGTCTTTATGGTCACGCTGGTCACCCAGCTTGGTTATGCTGGCCATCCAGCTTGGTCATGCTGGCCATTCACATTGGTCATTATGGTCCTGCTGGTCATTCAGCTTTGTCCTCATAGTAATGGTGGTCTTCCAGCTTGGTCATACTGGCCAACCACCTTTGCCATGCTGGTCATCCAGTTTGGTCATTATGGTCTTCCAGCTTGGTCAATATGGTCAACAAGTTTGTCATCCAGATTAGTCATGCTGGTAATCTAGCTTGGTCTTCACGGTCATGCTGGTCAACCGGCAACATGTTTTAAGCCTAACTGGCCTCCAGGGGTCTCTTTGCCTGTAACGCTCGAACCCCGTAAATCGCCGCTTGCGGCTATATTTATTAGGGGTTCGAGCACGTAGTGCTAGAAACCCTATTGTAATTGTTCTGATTATTATTATTCTTATTCTTTTTCTGCCATAGAAGTGATCGGGCAGAAGAAACCGTAAGGCCTACAGGGCTGAGACTTGGTCATATGGTAGTACTTCTCACCGCTACTCAGATTCAAAAGATGAGCCCTATCGGCCTCAAGGGGGCGCTATGGCAAAGCAAAACGCATTTTTGCACTGTAACTCCCACGCCGTGATAGCTAGAGCAAAAATTCTTGCATTATTTGATTCCTTGGTTAATGGCAAATCAAAAAGGTCAATAGAACCACTAAGCTCCGCCCACTTAGATTTTTTGCTGTTTAGCATAATATGCAAAACCTACTTTTGAGAACTTGTCCTAGGGTCATTGACCAATCCTGTCATTTTTGGTGTCAAACAACTCAGCAGAGTCCCAAACTTAATAATTATCGAAAAAATTGTGAAATTTGTAAACAATATGGCCGCCATATGCAAATTAATCTTACCGTAGCACACCCAAATTTACTCTAACAGCTGTAACTTTTGAATGCTTAAACCTACACTAATGCCACTTTAGACCTTTGATGCCAACATGATTCTGAGGTAGCCTGTCAATCTGTGTAGACATACGCCTTCAGGGGGCGGAGCCAAAGCTAAAAATCTGTTTCTCAGGAACCGTACAAGCTACGAAGCTCTCCTTTGGTATGTATCATCTATTGCCTATGTCCTAATGTTTTACAGAAGGAAAATTTGATATGCAAATTTTTGCGATCGCTATTAGCCAATCAGATTCCAGCAAGCTTTTGACAGGCTAAACAATGACCAATCAGGACGATACTTATACCCTACATGTATCTCAGGGCCTTCTATCATCCATTAAAATATGGCGTTGATTGGCCTCAAGGGGGCGCTATAGCAGAAAATCAGTTATATCTAAAGGTACAAGTGGCCTAGCCTTGTTATTCTTTTTTAGTTGTATACTTTGCTGTAGCCTTTACAACTTTGTAATTACATATGTTTACCAAAAATGCAAAGATTTTCATCAGTGGCCAAAAGAGTAAAAATTGCTCTTTTCGAACTTGTCTTTAAGTCCTTAATCAATCAAAACAAATTTGGTCTTGATGCAATCTTGAGACCCTGTAGGTAAATAATTATCAAAAAAATCTTTACATTTTAACTATTTGAGGCCCATAAATCTTGATCAAACATGTACGTGAAAGCCTTTTCAGAGTTATTTGGCCAAAACTCTGTCAAAGTTTAAAACATGCCAACACTGTTGAAGCTACTAATTAACAATGACATTTGAAGTACATGTGCCAAGTATGAGCCAAATAAGTCTTCAGTAGGCTCTACAGTGAAAAAATAACTATTTTCAATTTATTCTATTTATCGCTATTTTCCAACCTAAATGGACAGAAGACAGGAACCTTTCACCCTATCAACACACAAATTTATACACATATATAGACTGATAATCTGATCTTGATTGCAAATTTTCAGCCAAATCGGACATGTTTTGCCTCTACAACGGCTGGAAAACTACAGCGATTTTGTAGGCCTCAAGCCTGTATTATCGCTTTTTTCAAATCTAAATGGACAGAAGTCAGGAACCTTTGACCCTATCGACACAGAAATTTACAGACATATATAGACTGATATTGTGATCTTGATTGCAAATTTTGAGCCAAATCAGATATTTTTTGCCTCTAATATGGCCAAAGAGCAACAGCCATTTTGTAGGCCATAAGCCTGTATTATCGCTTTTTTCAAACCTAAATGGACAGAAGTCAGGAACCGTTGACCCTATCAACACACAAATTTACACACATATATATGCAGACCACTTGATCATGAGTACCAATTTGGAGCCCAATCGGACTTTTCTTCTCTTTTTAATAAATAGAAACACACTGATAGGGAATGTTCTGTCTTTCTGATAGAGTGATAGATTTCCAGCAGGTTATATGTGGTCTCTTGCTGCGCTCTGGTGGTCATTTGGTGAAACAGCTACAGGTGAATTATTCTAAATTAAAGCTCTGCTGAACTTATTCAATCTTGCTTGTCTTGCTTAATTGAACATATTTATCCTTCTTGGTCATGCTGCTCAGCCACCTGGGTCATTCTTATTTATGCTCCACCCACTTAATTTTTTTTTAATTTGCATAATATGCAAAACCTACTTTTGAGATCTTGTCTTTGCCTCCTTGAAAAATCATGACATGTTTGGTGTCAAACAGTTCAGCAGAGCTTACTCCTCAATAATTATTTAAAAAATCTTTACATTTATAAACAATATGGCTGCCATATGCAAATTAGTTTTACCATGGTGCAGTAAAATGTCTTCTAACACTTATAACTTTTGAATGCTTAACCTGACATTAATACCACTTCAGTCCTTTGATCATTACATGATTCTCAGATACCCTGTGAGTTTAAGTAGACATACACCCCCAGGGGGCAGAGCCAATGCTCGATAGCTGTTTCTCTACAACCATACAAGCTATCAAGGTCATCCTTGCCAATTATCATCTATGGCCCATGCACTAATGGTACACCAAATGAAAATTTGATATGGACACTTTTGTGGTCACTATTAGCCAATCACATTCCAGCAAGCTGTTGACAGGCAGAATGTTTATCAGGTCAAAACTTATACACTATATATGGGTTATTTATATGCCCTTTTTATGCCTTGTGTTTTTTGAATTCAAGAACTGAAGTTGTTTCACCAAATGCCCACTAGAGTGCAGCAAGACACCACATAAAACCTGATGAACACTACAGCTCAATTTATCAATGCTTTTCAACTAGTTTACTCACACCACTCATCTAGCATTGTCATTATGGTCTTTATGGTCACGCTGGTTACCCAGCTTGGTTATCCAGTTTGGTGATGACGGTCAACCAGCAACAGGTTTTAAGCCTAACTGGCCTCCAGGGGCCTCTTTGCCTGTGACGCTCGAACCCCGTAAATCGCCGCTTGCGGCTATATTTATTATTATTATTATAGTTCTTATTCTTTTTCTGCCATAGAAGTGATTGGGCAGAAGAAACCGTAAGGCCTACAGGGCTGAGACTTGGTCATATGGTAGTACTTCTCACCGCTACTCAGATTCAAAAGATGAGCCCGATCGGCCTCAAGGGGGCGCTATGGCGAAGGTCAACGCATTTGGCCCCGTAACTCCTACGCCCTGATAGCTAGAGCAAAAATTCTTGCATTATATGATTCCTTGGTTAATGGCAAATCAAAAAGGTCAATAGAACCACTAAGCTCCGCCCACTTAGATTTTTTGCTATTTAGCATAATATGCAAAACCTACTTTTGAGAACTTGTCCTAGGGTCATTGACCAATCCTGTCATATTTGGTGTCAAACAACTCAGCAGAGTCTCAACCTCAATAATTATCGAAAAAATTGTGAAATTTGTAAACAATATGGCCACCATATGCAAATTAATCTTACCGTGGCACACCCAAATTTACTCTAACAGCTGTAACTTTTGAATGCTTAAACCTACACTAATGCCACTTTACATCTTTGATGCCAACATGATTCTGAGGTAGCCCGTCAATCTGTGTAGACATACGCCCCCAGGGGGCGGAGCCAAAGCTAAAAATCTGTTTCTCAGGAACCGTACAAGCTATGAAGCTCTCCTTTGGCATGTATCATCTATGGCCTATGTCCTAATGTTTTACAGAAGGAAAAGTTGATATGCAAATTTTTGCGATCGTTATTAGCCAATCAGATTCCAGCAAGCTTTTGACAGGCTAAACAATGACCAATCAGGACAATACATATACCCTACATGTATCTCAGGGCCTTCTATCATCCATTAAAATATGGCGTTGATTGGCCTCAAGGGGGCGCTATAGCAGAAAATCAGTTATATCTAAAGGTACAAGTGGCCTAGGCTTGTTATTCTTTTTTAGTTGTATACGTTGCTGTAGCCTTTACAACTTTGTAATTACATATGTTTACCAAAAATGCAAAGATTTTCATCAGTGGCCAAAAGAGTAAAAATTCCTCTTTTCGAACTTGTCTTTAAGTCCTTAATCAATCAAAACAAATTTGGTCTTGGTGCAATCTTGAGACACTGTAGGTAAATAATTATCAAAAAAATCTTGACATTTTTACTATTCGAGGCCCATAAACCTTGATCAAACATGTACGTGAAAGCCTTTTCAGAGTTATTTGGCCAAAACTCTGTCAAAGTTTAAAACATGCCAAAACTGTTGAAGCTACTAATTAACCATGACATTTGAAGTACATGTGCCAAGTATGAGCCAAATAAGTCTTCAGTAGGCTCTACAGTGAAAAAATAACTATTTTCAATTTATTCTATTTATCGCTATTTTCCAACCTAAATGGACAGAAGACAGGAACCTTTCACCCTATCAACACACAAATTTATACACATATATAGACTGATAATCTGATCTTGATTGCAAATTTTCAGCCAAATCGGACATGTTTTGCCTCTACAACGGCTGGAAAACTACAGCGATTTTGTAGGCCTCAAGCCTGTATTATCGCTTTTTTCAAATCTAAATGGACAGAAGTCAGGAACCTTTGACCCTATTGACACAGAAATTGACATACATATATAGACTGATATTGTGATCTTGATTGCAAATTTTGAGCCAAATCAGATATTTTTTGCCTCTAATATGGCCAAAGAGCAACAGCCATTTTGTAGGCCATAAGCCTGTATTATCGCTTTTTTCAAGCCTGAATGGACAGAAGTCAGGAACCTTTGACCCTATCAACACACAAATTTACACACATAAATATACAGACCACTTGATCATGAGTACCAATTTGGAGCCCAATCGGACTTTTCTTCTCTTTTTAATAAATAGAAACACACTGATAGGGAATGTTCTGTCTTTCTGATAGAATGATAGATTTCCAGCAGGTTATATGTGGTCTCTTGCTGCGCTCTGGTGGTCATTTGGTGAAACAGCTACAGGTGAATTATTCTAAATTAAAGCTCTGCTGAACTTATTTAATCTTGCTTGTCTGGCTTAATTGAACATCTTTATCCTTCTTGGTCATGCTGCTCAGCCACCTGGGTCATTCTTGTTTATGCTCCACCCAATAATTTTTTTTTTAATTTGCATAATATGCAAAACCTACTTTTGAGATCTTGTCTTTGCCTCCTTGACCAATCATGACATGTTTGGTGTCAAACAGTTCAGCAGAGCTTACTCCTCAACAATTATAAAAAAAATCTTTACATTTATAAACAATATGGCCACCATATGCAAATTAGTTTTACCATGGTGCAGTAAAATGTCTTTAACACTTAGAACTTTTGAATGCTTAACCTGACACTAATACCACTTCAGTCCTTTGATCATTACATGATTCTCAGATACCCTGTCAGTTTAAGTAGACATACACCCCCAGGGGGCGGAGCCAATGCTCGATAGCTGTTTCTCTAGAACCATACAAGCTATCAAGGTCATCCTAGCCAATTATCATCTATGGCCCATGCACTAATGGTACACCAAATGAAAATTTGATATGGACACTTTTGTGGTCACTATTAGCCAATCACATTCCAGCAAGCTTTTAACAGGCGGAATGTTAATCAGGTCAAAACTTATATACTATATACGGGTTATTTATATGCCCTTTTTATGCCTTGTGTTTTTTCAATTTAAGAACTGAATTTGTTTCACCAAATGCGCAATAGAGTGCAGTAAGACACCACATAAAACCTGATGAACACTACAGCTCAATTTATCAATGCTTTTCAACTAGTTTACTCACACCACTCATCTAGCATTGCCATTATGGTCTTTATGGTCACGCTGGTCACCCAGCTTGGTTATGCTGGCCATCCAGCTTGGTCATGCTGGCCATTCACATTGGTCATTATGGTCCTGCTGGTCATTCAGCTTTGTCCTCATAGTAATGGTGGTCTTCCAGCTTGGTCATACTGGCCAACCACCTTTGCCATGCTGGTCATCCAGTTTGGTGATGCCGGTCAACCAGCAACATGTTTTAAGCCTAACTGGCCTCCAGGGGCGTCTTTGCCTGTAACGCTCGAACCCCGTAAATCGCCGCTTGCGGCTATATTTAGGGGTTCGAGCACGTAGTGCTAGAAACCCTATTGTAATTGTTCTGATTATTATTATTATTATTATTATTATTATTATTATTATTATTATTATAGTTCTTATTCTTTTTCTGCCATAGAAGTGATTGGGCAGAAGAAACCGTAAGGCCTACAGGGCTGAGACTTGGTCATATGGTAGTACTTCTCACCGCTACTCAGATTCAAAAGATGAGCCCGATCGGCCTCAAGGGGGCGCTATGGCGAAGGTCAACGCGTTTGGCCTCGTAACTCCTACGCCCTGATAGCTAGAGCAAAAATTCTTGCATTATATGATTCCTTGGTTAATGACAAATCAAAAAGGTCAATAGAACCACTAAGCTCCGCCCACTTAGATTTTTTGCTATTTAGCATAATATGCAAAACCTACTTTTGAGAACTTGTCCTAGGGTCATTGACCAATCCTGTCATATTTGGTGTCAAACAACTCAGCAGAGTCCCAACCTCAATAATTATCGAAAAAATTGAGAAATTTTTAAACAATATGGCCGCCATATGCAAATTAATCTTACCGTGGCACACCCAAATTTACTCTAACAGCTGTAACTTTTGAATGCTTAAACCTACACTAATGCCACTTTAAAACTTTGATGCTAACATGATTCTGAGGTAGCCCGTCAATCTGTGTAGACATACGCCCCCAGGGGGCGGAGCCAAAGCTAAAAATCTGTTTCTCAGGAACCGTACAAGCTATGAAGCTCTCCTTTGGCATGTATCATCTATGGCCTATGGCCTAATGTTTAACAGAAGGAAAATTTGATATGCAAATTTTTGCGATCGTTATTAGCCAATCAGTTTCCAGCAAGCTTTTGACAGGCTAAACAATGACCAATCAGGACGATACTTATACCCTACATGTATCTCAGGGCCTTCTATCATCCTTTAAAATATGGCGTTGATTGGCCTCAAGGGGGCGCTATAGCAGAAAATCAGTTATATCTAAAGGTACAAGTGGCCTAGGCTTGTTATTCTTTTTTAGTTGTATACTTTGCTGTAGCCTTTACAACTTTGTAATTACATGTGTTTACCAAAAATGCAAAGATTTTCATCAGTGGCCAAAAGAGTAAAAATTGCTCTTTTCGAACTTGTCTTTAAGTCCTTAATCAATCAAAACAAATTTGGTCTTGATGCAATCTTGAGACCCTGTAGGTAAATAATTATCAAAAAAATCTTGACATTTTAACTATTTGAGGCCCATAAACCTTGATCAAACATGTACGTGAAAGCCTTTTCAGACTTATTTGGCCAAAACTCTGTCAAAGTTTAAAACATGCCAAAACTGTTGAAGCTACTAATTAACAATGACATTTGAAGTACATGTGCCAAGTATGAGCCAAATAAGTCTTCAGTAGGCTCTACAGTGAAAAAATAACTATTTTCAATTTATTCTATTTATCGCTATTTTCCAACCTAAATGGACAGAAGACAGGAACCTTTCACCCTATCAACACACAAATTTATACACATATATAGACTGATAATCTGATCTTGATTGCAAATTTTCAGCCAAATCGGACATGTTTTGCCTCTACAACGGCTGGAAAACTACAGCGATTTTGTGGGCCTCAAGCCTGTATTATCGCTTTTTTCAAATCTAAATGGACAGAAGTCAGGAACCTTTGACCCTATTGACACAGAAATTGACATACATATATAGACTGATATTGTGATCCTGATTGCAAATTTTGAGCCAAATCAGATATTTTTTGCCTCTAATATGGCCAAAGAGCAACAGCCATTTTGTAGGCCATAAGCCTGTATTATCACTTTTTTCAAACCTAAATGGTCAGAAGTCAGGAACCTTTGACCCTATCAACACACAAATTTACCTACATGTATATACAGACCACTTGATCATGAGTACCAATTTGGAGCCCAATCGGACTTTTCTTCTCTTTTTAATAAATAGAAACACACTGATAGGGAATGTTCTGTCTTTCTGATAGAGTGATAGATTTCCAGCAGGTTATATGTGGTCTCTTGCTGCGCTCTGGTGGTCATTTGGTGAAACAGCTACAGGTGAATTATTCTCAATTAAAGCTCTGCTGAACTTATTTAATCTTCCTTGTCTTGCTTAATTAAACATATTTATCCTTCTTGGTCATGCTGCTCAGCCACCTGGGTAATTCTTGTTTATGCTCCACCCAATTAATTTTTTTTTTATTTGCATAATATGCAAAACCTACTTTTGAGATCTTGTCTTTGCCTCCTTGACCAATCATGACATGTTTGGTGTCAAACAGTTCAGCAGAGCTTACTCCTCAATAATTATTAAAAAAATCTTTACATTTATAAAAAATATGGCCGCCATATGCAAATGAGTTCTACCATGGTGCAGTAAAATGTCTTTAACACTTATAACTTTTGAATGCTTAACCTGACACTAATACCACTTCAGTCCTTTGATCATTACATGATTCTCAGATACCCTGTCAGTTTAAGTAGACATACACCCCCCCAGGGGGCGGGGCCAATGCTCGATAGCTGTTTCTCTAGAACCATACAAGCTATCAAGGTCATCCTAGCCAATTATCATCTATGGCCCATGCACTAATGGTACACCAAATGAAAATTTGATATGGACACTTTTGTGGTCACTATTAGCCAATCACATTCCAGCAAGCTTTTAACAGGCGGAATGTTAATCAGGTCAAAACTTATATACTATATACGGGTTATTTATATGCCATTTTATGCCTTGTGTTTTTTCAATTTAAGAACTGAATTTGTTTCACCAAATGCGCACTAGAGTGCAGTAAGACACCACATAAAACCTGATGAACACTACAGCTCAATTTATCAATGCTTTTCAACTAGTTTACTCACACCACTCATCTAGCATTGCCATTATGGTCTTTATGGTCACGCTGGTCACCCAGCTTGGTTATGCTGGCCATCCAGCTTGGTCATGCTGGCCATTCACATTGGTCATTATGGTCCTGCTGGTCATTCAGCTTTGTCCTCATAGTAATGGTGGTCTTCCAGCTTGGTCATACTGGCCAACCACCTTTGCCATGCTGGTCATCCAGTTTGGTCATTATGGTCTTCCAGCTTGGTCAATATGGTCAACAAGTTTGTCATCCAGATTAGTCATGCTGGTAATCTTCACGGTCATGCTGGTCATCCTCCTCCAGTTTGGCAATGCTGGTAAACCGGCAACATGTTTTAAGCCTAACTGGCCTCCAGGGGTCTCTTTGCCTGTAACGCTCGAACCCCGTAAATCGCCGCTTGCGGCTATATTTAGGGTTCAAGCACCGAAGGTGCGTAGAACCCTATTGTTTTTGCTAAGATTTTTCTTATTATTATTATTATTATTATTATTATTATTATTATTCTTTTTCTCCTGTAAAAACAGTTGTGCAGCCTAAACCGTAAGTCATAGAGAAATGAAACTTGGTAGGTAGATGTAGGATCAGTGCATCTCGGTGGACAACAAAAATGGCACCGATTGGTCAAGTGGTGGCGCTATAAACAAGGAAATTCATTTTTCACAATTTTCTCAATAACTCAAAAACCATAAGACCTACATTCAAAATTCTTTTTTGATGGATTCCTTGGGTCAATACCAACAACTTTCCAATTTGGACCATGCACTTCCGTCTATATAGATTTTGTGCTAATTTGCATAATATGCAAAACCTACTTTTGCAAACCAGTCCTAGGAATTTTGACCAATCCTGGCATGTTTGGTATCAAAACACTCGTGAGAGCATGCGCTTCAATATTCATTAAGAAAAAGTTGAAATATGTAAACAATATGGCCGCCATATGCAAATTAGTCCTTCCGGATATATGCCCCATTCACTTCAAGAGGTAAATTTGGAGCACTGTTTCTCAGCAACCGTGCAACCTAGCAAGTTGAAACTTTGCATGCAGAATCTATCATACAGCCTCTAAAGGATGTTCAAAGGGCAACTTAATCAATCAACATGGCTGAACACCATCAGCCAATCAGCATTCAGCAGACATTTTGGCAGGCTGAATGTTGCCCAATCTGGATGATATTTGGCAGTTATGTTCAGGTGGAGACACTGTAGTGACCTGCAAAGTGCTGAAACAATCCGCCCACTGGGGGGCGCTGTTCCAAAAAAACGAGTATATGTCAATCATGCTGTACTATTTTGACATCTAATTGTTTTTGCCATATTTAGTACAGTGGCTCTGACAAATTTCTCAATACAACTATGTTTAAAAAGTGCTTTGTTCATTCATAATTGCTAATTGTTTGAAAATAGCTATATTGAAACTACTCTCTGGATATTTGGCCTATCACCTCCATTTCAGTCTTGCTGCACACTGTAGAGTCTCTAGGTAAATGTTCATTAAAAACATTTGTGAAAATTTCACATACAATACTCTCCAGGCATCAAGCAATCTGTGCGTCCTTGGAATTTCTAACCTAAATTGCTGTAACTCTGCAGTATTTGCTGTAATCTCACAATGTTAAAGACCTCTGTACAATATCACTCTGATGAAGCGCCATTTAATACAGAACTAGATTAAGAATAACTTGACATTACATGTCATAATCAGAACATTCACTCCTTTGTGCCTCTTCTCAACATTAATAACAGGTGAAAGACTTTTGATCATTTTAAATGTGACAGAATGTCTCCAATTGTGTTAGACCTTCTTACACATCACCATCCTATGCTCTAGTAGGCACCATTGTGCTAGTTGGTGCTTGATGAAGCGCCATTTAATTCTGAACTAGATTTATAATAACTTCGTAATGACATGTCATATCAGAACATTCACTCCTTTGTGTTAATTTAAACTTGTTTGGTCAAACATTTCAGCTTGTTCTGCAAAGGTTCAAAGGTCAATCTGAATACCACTTTGTGAACATTCTGGTTGAAGCCACCTGATCAATACCAATAACATGTAGACACCTTTTGACTAGTTCTAACTCACTTAATGAATATCCTACAAAGTTCACTAGATTTACATGTGAATTTAAGCACTGATCAGGTTGAAAGGCCTCTGCTCAACATTAATAACAGGTGAAAAACTTGATAATTTCTAAATGTGACAGGGCATCTCCAATCATATTAGACCTTCTTACACATCACCATTCAATGCTCCAGTAGGCACCATTGTGCAAGTTGGTGCTTGAACCCGATGATTGCCGCTTGCGGCTATATTTATTATTATTATTATTATTATTCTTTTTCTCCTGTAAAAACAGTTGTGCAGCCTAAACCGTAAGTCATAGAGAAATGAAACTTGGTAGGTAGATGTACGATCAGTGCATCTCGGTGGACAACAAAAATGGCACCGATTGGTCAAGTGGTGGCGCTATAAACAAGGAAATTCATTTGTCACAATTTTCTCAATAACTCAAAAACCATAAGACCTACATTCAAAATTCTTTTTTTGATGGATTCCTTGGGTCAATACCAACAACTTTCCAATTTGGACCATGCACTTCCGTCTATATAGATTTTGTGCTAATTTGCATAATATGCAAAACCTACTTTTGCAAACTAGTCCTAGGAATTTTGACCAATCCTGGCATGTTTGGTATCAAAACACTCGTGAGAGCATGCGCTTCAATATTCATTAAGAAAAAGTTGAAATATGTAAACAATATGGCCGCCATATGCAAATTAGTCCTTCCGGATATATGCCCCATTCACTTCAAGAGGTAAATTTGGAGCACTGTTTCTCAGCAACCGTGCAACCTAGCAAGTTGAAACTTTGCATGCAGAATCTATCATACAGCCTCTAAAGGATGTTCAAAGGGCAACTTAATCAATCAACATGGCTAAACACCATCAGCCAATCAGCATTCAGCAGACATTTTGGCAGGCTGAATGTTGCCCAATCTGGATGATATTTGGCAGTTATGTTCAGGTGGAGACACTGTAGTGACCTGCAAAGTGCTGAAACAATCCGCCCACTGGGGGGCGCTGTTCCAAAAAAACGAGTATATGTCAATCATGCTGTACTATTTTGACATCTAATTGTTTTTGCCATATTTAGTACAGTGGCTCTGACAAATTTCTCAATACAACTATGTTTAAAAAGTGCTTTGTTCATTCATAATTGCTAATTGTTTGAAAATAGCTATATTGAAACTACTCTCTGGATATTTGGCCTATCACCTCCATTTCAGTCTTGCTGCACACTGTAGAGTCTCTAGGTAAATGTTCATTAAAAACATTTGTGAAAATTTCACATACAATACTCTCCAGGCATCAAGCAATCTGTGCGTCCTTGGAATTTCTAACCTAAATTGCTGTAACTCTGCAGTATTTGCTGTAATCTCACAATGTTAAAGACCTCTGTACAATATCACTCTGATGAAGCGCCATTTAATACAGAACTAGATTAAGAATAACTTGACATTACATGTCATATCAGAACATTCACTCCTTTGTGCCTCTTCTCAACATTAATAACAGGTGAAAGACTTTTGATCATTTTAAATGTGACAGAATGTCTCCAATTGTGTTAGACCTTCTTACACATCACCATCCTATGCTCTAGTAGGCACCATTGTGCTAGCTGGTGCTTGATGAAGCGCCATTTAATTCAGAACTAGATTTATAATAACTTCGTAATTACAAGTCATATCAGATATCATATCATATCAAACATTTCAGCTTGTTCTGCAAAGGTTCAAAGGTCAATCTGAATACCACTTTGTGAACATTCTGGTTGAAGCCACCTGATCAATACCAATAACATGTAGACACCTTTTGACTAGTTCTAACTCACTTAATGAATATCCTACAAAGTTCACTAGATTTACATGTGAATTTAAGCACTGATCAGGTTGAAAGGCCTCTGCTCAACATTAATAACAGGTGAAAAACTTGATAATTTCTAAATGTGACAGGGCATCTCCAATCATATTAGACCTTCTTACACATCACCATTCAATGCTCCAGTAGGCACCTTTGTGCAAGTTGGTGCTTGAACCCGATGATTGCCGCTTGCGGCTATATTGGTATTTATAATCGCTTCCCCTGCTTTTTCTGACCTAGAAGTGATTGCACAGAACAAACCGTAAGGCCTAGAGAGCTGAGACTTGGTCATATGGTAGTACTTTAGACCCCTACTCAGCCGCATGACAAGAGTCCCGATCGGCCTCAAGGGGGCGCTATGGCGAAGGTCAACGCGTTTGGCCTCGTAACTCCCACGCCCTGATAGCTAAAGCAAAAATTCTTGCATTATATGATTCCTTGGTTAATGGCAAATCAAAAAGTTCAATAGAACCACTAAGCTCCGCCCACTTAGATTTTTTGCTATTTAGCATAATATGCAAAACCTACTTTTGAGAACTTGTCCTAGGGTCATTGACCCATCCTGTCATATTTGGTGTCAAACAACTCAGCAGAGTCCCAACCTCAATAATTATCGAAAAAATGTAGAAATTTTTAAACAATATGGCCGCCATATGCAAATTAATCTTACCGTGGCACACCCAAATTTACTCTAACAGCTGTAACTTTTGAATGCTTAAACCTACACTAATGCCACTTTACAACTTTGATGCCAACATGATTCTGAGGTAGCATGTCAATCTGTGTAGACATACGCCCCCAGGGGGCGGAGCCAAAGTTAAAAATCAGTTTCTCAGGAAGCGTACAAGCTATGAAGCTCTCCTTTGGCATGTATCATCTATGGCCTATGTCCTAATGTTTTACAGAAGGAAAATTTGATATGCAAATTTTTGCGATCGTTATTAGCCAATCAGATTCCAGCAAGCTTTTGACAGGCTAAACAATGACCAATCAGGACGATACTTATACCCTACATGTATCTCAGGGCCTTCTATCATCCATTAAAATATGGTGTTGATTGGCCTCAAGGGGGCGCTATAGCAGAAAATCAGTTATATCTAAAGGTACAAGTGGCCTAGGCTTGTTATTCTTTTTTATTTGTATACTTTGCTGTAGCCTTTACAACTTTGTAATTACATGTGTTTACCAAAAATGCAAAGATTTTCATCAGTGGCCAAAAGAGTAAAAATTGCTCTTTTCGAACTTGTCTTTAAGTCCTTAATCAATCAAAACAAATTTGGTCTTGATGCAATCTTGAGACCCTGTAGGTAAATAATTATCAAAAAAATCTTGACATTTTAACTACTTGAGGCCCATAAACCTTGATCAAACATGTACGTGAAAGCCTTTTCAGAGTTATTTGGCCAAAACTCTGTCAAAGTTTAAAACATGCCAAAACTGTTGAAGCTACTAATTAACAATGACATTTGAAGCACATGTGCCAAGTATGAGCCAAATAAGTCTTCAGTAGGCTCTACAGTGAAAAAATAACTATTTTCAATTTATTCTATTTATCGCTATTTTCCAACCTAAATGGACAGAAGACAGGAACCTTTCACCCTATCAACACACAAATGTATACACATATATAGACTGATAATCTGATCTTGATTGCAAATTTCCAGCCAAATCGGACATGTTTTGCCTCTACAACGGCTGGAAAACTACAGCGATTTTGTAGGCCTCAAGCCTGTATTATCGCTTTTTTCAAATCTAAATGGACAGAAGTCAGGAACCTTTGACCCTATCGACACAGAAATTGACATACATATATAGACTGATATTGTGATTTTGATTGCAAAGTTTGAGCCAAATCAGATATTTTTTGCCTCTAATATGGCCAAAGAGCAACAGCCATTTTGTAGGCCATAAGCCTGTATTATCGCTTTTTTCAAGCCTAAATGGTCAGAAGTCAGGAACCTTTGACCCTATCAACACACAAATTTACACACATATATATACAGACCACTTGATCATGAGTACCAATTTGGAGCCCAATCGGACTTTTCTTCTCTTTTTAATAAATAGAAACACACTGATAGGGAATGTTCTGACTTACTTATAGAGTGATAGATTTCCAGCAGGTTATATGTGGTCTCTTGCTGCGCTCTGGTGGTCATTTGGTGAAACAGTTACAGGTGAATTATTCTAAATAAAAGCTCTGCTGAACTTTTTCAATCTTGCTTGTTTTGCTTAATTGAACATCTCTATCCTTCTTGGTCATGCTGGTCAGCCACCTGGGTCATTCTTGTTTATGCTCCACCCAATTTTTTTTTTTTAATTTGCATAATATGCAAAACCTACTTTTGAGAACTTGTCTTTGCCTCCTTGTCCAATCATGACATGTTTGGTGTCAAACAGTTCAGCAGAGCTTACTCCTCAATAATTATTAAACAAAATCTTTACATTTATAAACAATATGGCCGCCATATGCAAATTAGTTTTTCCATGGTGCAGTAAAATGTCTTTAACACTTATAACTTTTGAATGCTTAACCTGAAACTAATACCACTTCAGTCCTTTGATCATTACATGATTCTCAGATACCCTGTCAGTTTAAGTAGACATACACCCCCAGGGGGCGGAGCCAATGCTCGATAGCTGTTTCTCTAGAACCATACAAGCTATCAAGGTCATCCTTGCCAATTATCATCTATGGCCCATGCACTAATGGTACACCAAATGAAAATTTGATATGGACACTTTTGTGGTCACTATTAGCCAATCACATTCCAGCAAGCTTTTAACAGGCGGAATGTTAATCAGGTCAAAACTTATATACTATATACGGGTTATTTATATGACCTTTTTATGCCTTGTGTTTTTTCAATTTAAGAACTGAATTTGTTTCACCAAATGCCCACTAGAGTGCAGTAAGACACCACATAAAACCTGATGAACACTACAGCTCAATTTATCAATGCTTTTCAATTAGTTTACTCACACCACTCATCTAGCATTGCCATTATGGTCTTTATGGTCACGCTGGTCACCCAGCTTGGTTATGCTGGCCATCCAGCTTGGTCATGCTGGCCATTCACATTGGTCATTATGGTCCTGCTGGTCATTCAGCTTTGTCCTCATAGTAATGGTGGTCTTCCAGCTTGTTCATACTGGCCAACCACCTTTGCCATGCTGGTCATCCAGTTTGGTCATTATGGTCTTCCAGCTTGGTCAATATGGTCAACAAGTTTGTCATCCAGATTAGTCATGCTGGTAATCTAGCTTGGTCTTCACGGTCATGCTGGTCATCCTAATCCAGTTTGGCGATGCCGGTCAACCGGCAACATGTTTTAAGCCTAACTGGCCTCCAGGGGTCTCTTTGCCTGTAACGCTCGAACCCCGTAAATCGCCGCTTGCGGCTATATTTATTATTCTTATTCTTTTTCTGCCATAGAAGTGATTGGGCAGAAGAAACCGTAAGGCCTACAGGGCTGAGACTTGGTCATATGGTAGTACTTCCCACCGCTACTCAGATTCAAAAGATGAGCCAAATCGGCCTCAAGGGGGCGCTATGGCGAAGGTCAACGCGTTTGGCCCCGTAACTCCTACGCCCTGATAGCTAGAGCAAAAATTCTTGCATTATATGATTCCCTGGTTAATGGCAAATCAAAAAGGTTAATAGAACCACTAAGCTCCGCCCACTTAGATTTTTTGCTATTTAGCATAATATGCAAAACCTACTTTTGAGAACTTGTCCTAGGGTCATTGACCAATCCTGTCATATTTGGTGTCAAACAACTCAGCAGAGTCCCAAACTCAATAATTATCAAAAAAATTGTGAAATTTGTAAACAATATGGCCGCCATATGCAAATTAATCTTACCGTGGCACACCCAAATTTACTCTAACAGCTGTAACTTTTGAATGCTTAAACCTACACTAATGCCACTTTACAACTTTGATGCCAACATGATTCTGAGGTAGCCCGTCAATCTGTGTAGACATACGCCCCCAGGGGGCGGAGCCAAAGCTACAAATAGGTTTCTCAGGAACCGTACAAGTTATGAAGCTCTCCTTTGGCAGGTATCATCTATGGCCTATGTCCTAATGTTTTACAGAAGGAAAATTTGATATGCAAATTTTTGCGATCGTTATTAGCCAATCAGATTCCAGCAAGCTTTTGACATGCTAAACAATGACCAATCAGGACGATACTTATACCCTACATGTATCTCAGGGCCTTCTATCATCCATTAAAATATGGCGTTGATTGGCCTCAAGGGGGCGCTATAGCAGAAAATCAGTTATATCTAAAGGTACAAGTGGCCTAGACATGTTATTCTTTTTTAGTTGTATACTATGCTGTAGCCTTTACAACTTTGTAATTACATGTGTTTACCAAAAATGCAAAGATTTTCATCAGTGGCCAAAAGAGTAAAAATTGCTCTTTTCGAACTTGTCTTTAAGTCCTTAATCAATCAAAACAAATTTGGTCTTGATGCAATCTTGAGACCCTGTAGGTAAATAATTATCAAAAAAATCTTGACATTTTAACTATTTGAGGCCCATAAACCTTGATCAAACATGTACGTGAAAGCCTTTTCAGAGTTATTTGGCCAAAACTCTGTCAAAGTTTAAAACATGCCAAAACTGTTGAAGCTACTAATTAACAATGACATTTGAAGTACATTTGCCAAGTATGAGCCAAATAAGTCTTCAGTAGGCTCTACAGTGAAAAAATAACTATTTTCAATTTATTCTATTTATCGCTATTTTCCAACCTAAATGGACAGAAGACAGGAACCTTTCACCCTATCGACACACAAATTTATACACATATATAGACTGATAATCTGATCTTGATTGCAAATTTTCAGCCAAATCGGACATGTTTTGCCTCTACAACGGCTGGAAAACTACAGCGATTTTGTAGGCCTCAAGCCTGTATTATCGCTTTTTTCAAATCTAAATGGACAGAAGTCAGGAACCTTTGACCCTATCAACACACAAATTTACATACATGTATATACAGACCACTTGATCATGAGTACCAATTTGGAGCCCAATCGGACTTTTCTTCTCTTTTTAATAAATAGAAACACACTGATAGGGAATGTTCTGTCTTTCTGATAGAGTGATAGATTTCCAGCAGGTTATATGTGGTCTCTTGCTGCGCTCTGGTGGTCATTTGGTGAAACAGCTACAGGTGAATTATTCTAAATTAAAGCTCTGCTGAACTTATTTAATCTTGCTTGTCTTGCTTAATTGAACATATTTATCCTTCTTGTTCATGCTGGTCAGCCGCCTGGGTCATTCTTGTTTATGCTCCACCCACTTATTTTTTTTTATAAATTTGCATAATATGCAAAAAATACTTTTGAGATCTTGTCCTTGGATCCTTGACCAATCATGACATGTTTGGTGTCAAACAGTTCAGCAGAGCTTACTCCTCAATAATTATTAAAAAAATCTTTACATTTATAAACAATATGGCCGCCATATGCAAATGAGTTCTACCATGGTGCAGTAAAATGTCTTTAACACTTATAACTTTTGAATGCTTAACCTGACACTAATACCACTTCAGTCCTTTGATCATTACATGATTCTCAGATACCCTGTCAGTATATGTAGACATACACCCCCCCAGGGGGCGGGGCCAATGCTCGATAGCTGTTTCTCTAGAACCATACAAGCTATCAAGGTCATCCTAGCCAATTATCATCTATGGCCCATGCACTAATGGTACACCAAATGAAAATTTGATATGGACACTTTTGTGGTCACTATTAGCCAATCACATTCCAGCAAGCTTTTAACAGACGGAATGTTAATCAGGTCAAAACTTATATACTATATACGGGTTATTTATATGCCCTTTTTATGCCTTGTGTTTTTTCAATTTAAGAACTGAATTTGTTTCACCAAATGCCCACTAGAGTGCAGTAAGACACCACATAAAACCTGATGAACACTACAGCTCAATTTATCAATGCTTTTCAACTAGTTTACTCACACCACTCATCTAGCATTGCCATTATGGTCTTTATGGTCACGCTGGTCACCCAGCTTGGTTATGCTGGCCATCCAGCTTGGTCATGCTGGCCATTCACATTGGTCATTATGGTCCTGCTGGTCATTCAGCTTTGTCCTCATAGTAATGGTGGTCTTCCAGCTTGGTCATATTGGCCAACCACCTTTGCCATGCTGGTCATCCAGTTTGGTCATTATGGTCTTCCAGCTTGGTCAATATGGTCAACAAGTTTGTCATCCAGATTAGTCATGCTGGTAATCTAGCTTGGTCTTCACGGTCATGCTGGTCATCCTCATCCAGTTTGGCGATGCCGGTCAACCGGCAACATGTTTTAAGCCTAACTGGCCTCCAGGGGTCTCTTTGCCTGTAACGCTCGAACCCCGTAAATCGCCGCTTGCGGCTATATTTATTATTATTATTCTTTTTCTCCTGTAAAAACAGTTGTGCAGCCTAAACCGTAAGTCATAGAGAAATGAAACTTGGTAGGTAGATGTAGGATCAGTGCATCTCGGTGTACAACAAAAATGGCACCGATTGGTCAAGTGGTGGCGCTATAAACAAGGAAATTCATTTTTCACAATTTTCTCAATAACTCAAAAACCATAAGACCTACATTCAAAATTCTTTTTTTGATGGATTCCTTGGGTCAATACCAACAACTTTCCAATTTGGACCATGCACTTCCGTCTATATAGATTTTTTGCTAATTTGCATAATATGCAAAACCTACTTTTGCAAACTAGTCCTCGGAATTTTGACCAATCCTGGCATGTTTGGTATCAAAACACTCGTGAGAGCATGCGCTTCAATATTCATTAAGAAAAAGTAGAAATATGTAAACAATATGGCCGCCATATGCAAATTAGTCCTTCCGGATATATGCCCCATTCACTTCAAGAGGTAAATTTGGAGCACTGTTTCTCAGCAACTGTGCAACCTAGCAAGTTGAAACTTTGCATGCAGAATCTATCATACAGCCTCTAAAGGATGTTCAAAGGGCAACTTAATCAATCAACATGGCTGAACACCATCAGCCAATCAGCATTCAGCAGACATTTTGGCAGGCTGAATGTTGCCCAATCTGGATGATATTTGGCAGTTATGTTCAGGTGGAGACACTGTAGTGACCTGCAAAGTGCTGAAACAATCCGCCCACTGGGGGGCGCTGTTCCAAAAAAACGAGTATATGTCAATCATGCTGTACTATTTTGACATCTAATTGTTTTTGCCATATTTAGTACAGTGGCTCTGACAAATTTCTCAATACAACTATGTTTAAAAAGTGCTTTGTTCATTCATAATTGCTAATTGTTTGAAAATAGCTATATTGAAACTACTCTCTGGATATTTGGCCTATCACCTCCATTTCAGTCTTGCTGCACACTGTAGAGTCTCTAGGTAAATGTTCATTAAAAACATTTGTGAAAATGTCACATACAATACTCTCCAGGCATCAAGCAATCTGTGCGTCCTTGGAATTTCTAACCTAAATTGCTGTAACTCTGCAGTATTTGCTGTAATCTCACAATGTTAAAGACCTCTGTACAATATCACTCTGATGAAGCGCCATTTAATACAGAACTAGATTAAGAATAACTTGACATTACATGTCATATCAGAACATTCACTCCTTTGTGCCTCTTCTCAACATTAATAACAGGTGAAAGACTTTTGATCATTTCTAAATGTGACAGAATGTCTCCAATTGTGTTAGACCTTCTTACACATCACCATCCTATGCTCTAGTAGGCACCATTGTGCTAGTTGGTGCTTGATGAAGCGCCATTTAATTCAGAACTAGATTTATAATAACTTCGTAATTACATGTCATATCAGAACATTCACTCCTTTGTGTTAATTTAAACTTGTTTGGTCAAACATTTCAGCTTGTTCTGCAAAGGTTCAAAGGTCAATCTGAATACCACTTTGTGAACATTCTGGTTGAAGCCACCTGATCAATACCAATAACATGTAGACACCTTTTGACTAGTTCTAACTCACTTAATGAATATCCTACAAAGTTCACTAGATTTACATGTGAATTTAAGCACTGATCAGGTTGAAAGGCCTCTGCTCAACATTAATAACAGGTGAAAAACTTGATAATTTCTAAATGTGACAGGGCATCTCCAATCATATTAGACCTTCTTACACATCACCATTCAATGCTCCAGTAGGCACCATTGTGCAAGTTGGTGCTTGAACCCGATGATTGCCGCTTGCGGCTATATTTATTATTATTATTATTCTTTTTCTCCTGTAAAAACAGTTGTGCAGCCTAAACCGTAAGTCATAGAGAAATGAAACTTGGTAGGTAGATGTAGGATCAGTGCATCTCGGTGGACAACAAAAATGGCACCGATTGGTCAAGTGGTGGCGCTATAAACAAGGAAATTAATTTTTCACAATTTTCTCAATAACTCAAAAACCATAAGACCTACATTCAAAATTCTTTTTTTGATGGATTCCTTGGGTCAATACCAACAACTTTCCAATTTGGACCATGCACTTCCGTCTATATAGATTTTGTGCTAATTTGCATAATATGCAAAACCTACTTTTGCAAACTAGTCCTAGGAATTTTGACCAATCCTGGCATGTTTGGTATCAAAACACTCGTGAGAGCATGCGCTTCAATATTCATTAAGCAAAAGTTGAAATATGTAAACAATATGGCCGCCATATGCAAATTAGTCCTTCCGGATATATGCCCCATTCACTTCAAGAGGTAAATTTGGAGCACTGTTTCTCAGCAACCGTGCAACCTAGCAAGTTGAAACTTTGCATGCAGAATCTATCATACAGCCTCTAAAGGATGTTCAAAGGGCAACTTAATCAATCAACATGGCTGAACACCATCAGCCAATCAGCATTCAGCAGACATTTTGGCAGGCTGAATGTTGCCCAATCTGGATGATATTTGGCAGTTATGTTCAGGTGGAGACACTGTAGTGACCTGCAAAGTGCTGAAACAATCCGCCCACTGGGGGGCGCTGTTCCAAAAAAACGAGTATATGTCAATCATGCTGTACTATTTTGACATCTAATTGTTTTTGCCATATTTAGTACAGTGGCTCTGACAAATTTCTCAATACAACTATGTTTAAAAAGTGCTTTGTTCATTCATAATTGCTAATTGTTTGAAAATAGCTATATTGAAACTACTCTCTGGATATTTGGCCTATCACCTCCATTTCAGTCTTGCTGCACACTGTAGAGTCTCTAGGTAAATGTTCATTAAAAACATTTGTGAAAATTTCACATACAATACTCTCCAGGCATCAAGCAATCTGTGCGTCCTTGGAATTTCTAACCTAAATTGCTGTAACTCTGCAGTGTTTGCTGTAATCTCACAATGTTAAAGACCTCTGTACAATATCACTCTGATGAAGCGCCATTTAATACAGAACTAGATTAAGAATAACTTGACATTACATGTCATATCAGAACATTCACTCCTTTGTGCCTCTGCTCAACATTAATAACAGGTGAAAGACTTTTGATCATTTTAAATGTGACAGAATGTCTCCAATTGTGTTAGACCTTCTTACACATCACCATCCTATGCTCTAGTAGGCACCATTGTGCTAGTTGGTGCTTAATGAAGCGCCATTTAATTCAGAACTAGATTTATAATAACTTCGTAATTACATGTCATATCAGAACATTCACTCCTTTGTGTTAATTTAAACTTGTTTGGTCAAACATTTCAGCTTGTTCTGCAAAGGTTCAAAGGTCAATCTGAATACCACTTTGTGAACATTCTGGTTGAAGCCACCTGATCAATACCAATAACATGTAGACACCTTTTGACTAGTTCTAACTCACTTAATGAATATCCTACAAAGTTCACTAGATTTACATGTGAATTTAAGCACTGATCAGGTTGAAAGGCCTCTGCTCAACATTAATAACAGGTGAAAAACTTGATAATTTCTAAATGTGACAGGGCATCTCCAATCATATTAGACCTTCTTACACATCACCATTCAATGCTCCAGTAGGCACCATTGTGCAAGTTGGTGCTTGAACCCGATGATTGCCGCTTGCGGCTATATTTATTATTATTATTATTATTATTATTATTATTATTATTATTCTTTTTCTCCTGTAAAAACAGTTGTGCAGCCTAAACCGTAAGTCATAGAGAAATGAAACTTGGTAGGTAGATGTAGGATCAGTGCATCTCGGTGGACAACAAAAATGGCACCGATTGGTCAAGTGGTGGCGCTATAAACAAGGAAATTCATTTTTCACAATTTTCTCAATAACTCAAAAACCATAAGACCTACATTCAAAATTCTTTTTTTGATGGATTCCTTGGGTCAATACCAACAACTTTCCAATTTAGACCATGCACTTCCGTCTATATAGATTTTGTGCTAATTTGCATAATATGCAAAACCTACTTTTGCAAACTAGTCCTAGGAATTTTGACCAATCCTGGCATGTTTGGTATCAAAACACTCGTGAGAGCATGCGCTTCAATATTCATTAAGAAAAAGTTGAAATATGTAAACAATATGGCCGCCATATGCAAATTAGTCCTTCCGGATATATGCCCCATTCACTTCAAGAGGTAAATTTGGAGCACTGTTTCTCAGCAACCGTGCAACCTAGCAAGTTGAAACTTTGCATGCAGAATCTATCATACAGCCTCTAAAGGATGTTCAAAGGGCAACTTAATCAATCAACATGGCTGAACACCATCAGCCAATCAGCATTCAGCAGACATTTTGGCAGGCTGAATGTTGCCCAATCTGGATGATATTTGGCAGTTATGTTCAGGTGGAGACACTGTAGTGACCTGCAAAGTGCTGAAACAATCCGCCCACTGGGGGGCGCTGTTCCAAAAAAACGAGTATATGTCAATCATGCTGTACTATTTTGACATCTAATTGTTTTTGCCATATTTAGTACAGTGGCTCTGACAAATTTCTCAATACAACTATGTTTAAAAAGTGCTTTGTTCATTCATAATTGCTAATTGTTTGACAATAGCTATATTGAAACTACTCTCTGGATATTTGGCCTATCACCTCCATTTCAGTCTTGCTGCACACTGTAGAGTCTCTAGGTAAATGTTCATTAAAAACATTTGTGAAAATTTCACATACAATACTCTCCAGGCATCAAGCAATCTGTGCGTCCTTGGAATTTCTAACCTAAATTGCTGTAACTCTGCAGTATTTGCTGTAATCTCACAATGTTAAAGACCTCTGTACAATATCACTCTGATGAAGCGCCATTTAATACAGAACTAGATTAAGAATAACTTGACATTACATGTCATATCAGAACATTCACTCCTTTGTGCCTCTGCTCAACATTAATAACAGGTGAAAGACTTTTGATCATTTCTAAATGTGACAGAATGTCTCCAATTGTGTTAGACCTTCTTACACATCACCATCCTATGCTCTAGTAGGCACCATTGTGCTAGTTGGTGCTTGATGAAGCGCCATTTAATTCAGAACTAGATTTATAATAACTTCGTAATTACATGTCATATCAGAACATTCACTCCTTTGTGTTAATTTAAACTTGTTTGGTCAAACATTTCAGCTTGTTCTGCAAAGGTTCAAAGGTCAATCTGAATACCACTTTGTGAACATTCTGGTTGAAGCCACCTGATCAATACCAATAACATGTAGACACCTTTTGACTAGTTCTAACTCACTTAATGAATATCCTACAAAGTTCACTAGATTTACATGTGAATTTAAGCACTGATCAGGTTGAAAGGCCTCTGCTCAACATTAATAACAGGTGAAAAACTTGATAATTTCTAAATGTGACAGGGCATCTCCAATCATATTAGACCTTCTTACACATCACCATTCAATGCTCCAGTAGGCACCATTGTGCAAGTTGGTGCTTGAACCCGATGATTGCCGCTTGCGGCTATATTTTTGTGCTTATTTTCAGTTTAAATGACTTAAAATAAAGTGAAAATTCTACGACTGAATCAAATCCTTATTCCTAAAAAAAAAATTAAAAACAATCTTACACTTAGACACAGTGCTTAGTAAAACATAACTTGCTCATTTTACTTGCCAAGATTTAGTTTTTTTTTGCAGTGTAGAAGCTGTAAATATGCTATTACTCTGCTATTACATGGTTATAAATGCATAACTACACAGTTATTATAGACTCTCAGTATGAAACTAGTGGCAGATGATTTCTGACAGCACTGCATTGCTGTTATGTGTATTTTACCACTGTTTTATTATAGGATATTCAGTTACACACAGCTGTATGTGAAGAGGCATTCACCCACATGCAGTAATACAGTATAATCCACACCTGCAGCCATAACCGGACCACCTGCCCCTCATTAAACACAGCGCCAGCTCTCGCCCCACAATCATTCTCACTTCCCTGTGATGAGTCTGAGCCGGGAGATCACCTGAGATTCATCAGCTGCAGTTAAACACCACGCGGACATCGCTTTCGGTTTCACTAAACACTGAGTTACACTGAGTTTATTTACTGCTGAATTATATTATACAACAGTTATACAACCAATTTATTGTTTAATTAATCTAAAGTTTTATTTGTTAATGTCTTTCTGAACATACCTAAGAATGAACATTTATTGGTGTGCCAAGAGATCACTATAATCGGAAGATTGCTGGTTCAAATCCCAGTCATGCAGCTTGCCATCAGCTGTTGGTCTTGCTCTCTCTGGGTGGGTACAGTACAGTAGATGGTGCTCCTTCTTTCCCCTCATCACTTCTAGGGTGATGTGGATCAGCACAAGGCTGCATCTGTGAGCTGATGTATCAGAACCGAGTGGCTGCGCTTTCCTCACTATAATCACTATAATCGGAAGATTGCGGGTTCGAATCCTAGTCATGCAGCTTGCCATCAGCTGTTGGTCTTGCTCTCTCTGGGGGAGTACAGTATAGAAGATGGTGCTCTTTCTTTCCCCTCATCACTCCTAGGGTGATGTGGATCAGCACAAGGCTGCATCTGTGAGCTGATGTATCAGAACCGAGTCGCTGCGCTTTCTTCCAAACATTAGCGCTGTGATGCTACTAGGCAATGCTGTTTAAAAAGAGGCGGAGTCAGAATTCACATGTGTCGGAAGAGGCCTGTGCTAGTCTTCACCCTCCTTATGCCTTGTGTTGTGACATCACCAGTAACAGTATTTGCTGCATCACTTTCAAAGTGGAACGGAAAAAAAGAAGAAAATAAAGGCTAATTAAAGTTAATTTCAGAGCTAATTTTCTGAAGACATATCTATAAACCCGATAGTTAAAAAATTAACCAACAGCATATAGGTTTCTAGGTATCTTTTCAAGATCCTACCACCCTTACGTCATACCTAATAAATAGAACAAACAAACAAAAATAAATAAACAAACCACACGGCATAAATTAATGTAAGTTTATCTTTTTAAAACTTTAATCTTTTTATTATAACAAACAAACAAATAAGCAAACCTTATTATAATAAAAAACAGACTCTGGCTCTCAAGACTGTAGGAGTTAATGAGTCATTCCACTGAATGGGTACCGTTTGCTTGTTTTAACTCTTCTAAATTAAACTTATTTTTTTATCTTTTTTCAACTCTGAATCTAATAACACATATATGTAACTATATATTAGGCAGTTTTTTTGTTTTTTTTTTACAGGGTTTCTAATCTGAAGATGTTAACAAAACTCATTTAAAGACATTTAAAAAGCATGTTTAACAGCAAGTCCACTAATTCCTTTAATTTTCTCTAAAGAAAGTCTTTATTTAAAAAAAAATGTTTCACTGCATGTTCAAATACTTGATATTTATGACAAAAAAAAATGTTACTGGCACTCATTCCTGTTACTGGAACTCATTCCTGTTACTGGAACTCACTCCTGTTACTGGAACTCACTCCTGTTTCTGGAACTCACTCCTGTTACTGGCACTCATTCCTGTTACTGGAACTCATTCCTGTTACTGGAACCCATTCCTGTTACTGGAACTCACTCCTGTTTCTGGAACTCACTCCTGTTTATGGAACTCACTCCTGTTACTGGCACTCATTCCTGTTACTGGCACTCATTCCTGTTACTGGAACTCACTCCTGTTACTGGAACTCACTCCTGTTTCTGGAACTCACTCCTGTTTCTGGAACTCACTCCTGTTTATGGAACTCACTCCTGTTACTGGCACTCATTCCTGTTACTGGCACTCACTTGTGTTACTGGCACTCCTGTTATTGGAACTCACTCCTGTTACTGGCACTCATTCCTGTTACTGGCACTCATTCCTGTTACTGGCACTCCTGTTATTGGAACTCACTCCTGTTATTGGAATCACTCCTTTTACTGATTTTTTAGCATAGAATTAGCAAAAACATGAAAATTAGCTAAATGGCGGCTATGCTAATAGCATGAGCACACTGAGCACATTCTAGTGATTTTCCCCATTTTTTTTTTCATTTTAAAAATAAACTGTTAAGATCTTGGAATTAATTTAGGTAACAGGACTGAGTGTTGAGATTGAGCTCCTCAGTCATTACAGCTACAATAAGATCAAATATACAGAAAAACAAAATAACGAGGGAACTTTGGGAATTTTGTTCTTCCCAAGATCTTCAGAAAAAAAACAGCTAATGATGTCACTTCCTGTTGTAGATGTGACTTCCTGTTGTAGAGTAGAATGTTGCAGATGTTTCAGATGATCAGGTTAATGTGTTTTTCAGAGACAGGACTGAGTGAAAGGTGAAACCCAGGGAAACAACTAACTAAAATGTATATTTTAACTTAAATATTATGCGTTTATTATGGGAAAAAATATTTTTAAAGCAAAATATAGCAAAAAAAAATACATCTCTTGGGGATGTTAATAATTATATTTCATGGTAAAGTTTATGGTAAGTCTAGGTAAAAAATGCTATTTTTATTCAGTGTTCTAAGTAGTTTTTGTTCATTTTTTAATTACATATCTTACTTTTGCAATTAGGTCAAAGTGCAAGAAAATATGCTTAATAATAAAATGTATTTTATGTAAGTTATTTTGTGTGCACATTTATACATGTAATTTCCTGGAGACAGAAATGGCAATTATTCGTTGGAATATGCCTAATATTATTTAACTAAATTATATATTTCATATATATTTCATAAAATATATTTCATTATATTTTTCATAAAAAATATATTTCATAGTAAAGTTTATAGTAATTTTAGGAAAAAATGCTATTCTTTCAGTGTTCTAAGTAGTTTTTGTATTTTTTTTCTAAATTGCATATATTGCATAAATATTTCATAAAATATATTTCATTATATTTTTCATAAAAAATATATTTCATAGTAAAGTTTATAGTAAGTTTAGGGAAACAATTCTATTTTTTCAGTGTTCTAAGTAGTTTTTGTATTTTTTTTTGATTGCATATATTGCATAAATATTTCATAAAATATATTTCATTATATTTTTCATAAAACTATATTTCATAGTAAAGTTTATAGTAAGTTTAGGGGAAAAAAATGCTATTTTTTCAGTGTTCTAAGTAGTTTTTGTAGTTTTTTTAAATTGCATATATTGCATAAATATTTCATAAAATATATTTCATTATATTTTTCATAAAAAATATATTTCATAGTAAAGTTTATAGTAAGTTTAGGAAAAAATGCTATTTTTTGCATATATTGCATATATTATTTTTTGCAATTAGGTCAATGTACAAGAAAATATGCCTAATAATTAAATGTATTTTAAATATATTTTTTGTGCACATTTATACATGTAATTTCCTGGAGACAGAAATGGCAATGATTCGATGGAATATGCCTAATATTTTTTAACTAAATTGCAATTTGATAAGAATTGTTAATATAAATGCTTTTAAACTTTCACACAGTATATTTAAATATATATGTGTGTGTTTGTGTGTGTGTGTGTGTCTCAGCCCCTTCCCCTTGAGTTCACACACACATTAGACAGCCACATTAGCAGAGATACGCCGCTGTCACAATACGGGATGTGCTCTGAGCGTCATGTCATCGGCGAGCTGGTAGATAAGCGGGGTATTAGACTCTGATTGGCTGATTAGATTCAGTTTAGCTTTCACACAGCCGCCGCCGGCTTACAGCGCATCACACTCACCATCATAACCAGTTCATTAGAGAAGTGGCACGGCCGCGCTTTATCTTTTTAGGTCAATTACGGCCCAGACTTTCCCCTTAAGACTAAAGATTTAACCCTTTAATGCCCAGATAAGAGCAGCTGATACTGTATTTTATACAGATTTCTGCTTTATAACAGTAGAAAATACATCAATTACTATCAATTACTGTACATAGGGCTTTATTTTAGTAATGTATAGACGAGCTGTCAACTGTAAGCATCAAACAGCTCGATTTAGTGCGTGTGAGAGTACATAATAAACATAATAATAGGTTTTATTTATATAGCGCTATAAGGCACAAATTAAAAGGCAAAAATTACAACAACAATAATAAGGGACAGTCTTTAAATTGAACACAGAAATAATAATATAGGCAGTTTTACCAATGACAATTTATAATTTATATAATAGAAAAAGAACAAAAAAAAACACAAATATAGTTTCTACAAGTTTGTAGAGAGTGTCTTTGCTATCATAACGACGGGAAAAGTACAGCTGGAGAAGAGCTTGAACAGCTTCAATTTTTATTGCCTTTTTTATTCGTTTTTTATCTGTATACTGTAAGACATTTAGAAGCAAAACATAGTACTGAAACTTAATGAGTCTCAATGCATGGCCTCGGTTAAAAAAAAGCATCGGTTAAAAAAAAAAAACGAGTATAAGACCACATCGCAGGGTGGTGGTGGTATATACTCACCTCAAAAAAAATATATGCTAGTGCTAATGCTAATGCTGCTCCAGCAGTGCTAGCCAGGGTTAGCAGCAGGGTACAGGCCGATAATACTCCCCTCTGAATGGGGAAATAGCAGTTAGCATCTAATGCTAATGCTACTCCCGTCCCGGTACTAAAGAGAATCTAAACTGAAACTGAAAGAAAAAATCCAGAAACATACAAAAGCATGTACCAACTCTCTTAATTAATCATGGGTGTGGTTAATTGTGTGCGTAACATGAAATAAACCAATCAACGTGTCACTTGCTCATCATTTCCTTTAAGACCCAGGTGAGCTCTGACTTTGGCAGATTGCTATTTTAACGGTGCAGCTACCTGGATGTATCCAACGCTTCTCTGCATCAGCAGAGGAAACTGAGTTGCTCGTTCATGCTGTGAAGGAGCTCCAGCTGCTCATTTACGGAATAAGTAATGTTATTTTATTCTTTAATCTGCTCTTGGTGTAAAAGTTGGGTTTGTGCACTGCTGTTTGTAGCCAAGATAGAAATTAAGGTCTCAATTTTGGCTGTTGTCAGGGTTTTAATGAGTCAGTGGCGCAACAAACAGGATAATCTGAGAATCCAGTGTAAAATTCACTTTGCTTCTGGTTGTTCAATGAAGGCAGTCTGAGACTAGGCTTTAGGCTTGAGGTCGGTCTATTTGACAATATGGCACCAATTTTTGCCTTAATTTCTATAAAACTGATAGAAATGAAACTACGACATCATTTTTTTAATATATAAAAAGCATGATCTGAGTGATGAGATTCCACTAATAGACTAATCCACTTCATACCCTTTGAAGCCCCATTATCTCTACAAGTGTACAGTTATTTTTGGCTTTCCCAGACCATTATAACCACAGTTTACATGTGAATGTGATCATTAAACCACTTCAAACGCTGTTATTTTTGCATTAATGTGTGAATCCATTTATCATCTCATTTTTTTAAACATCCCTCTGATCCCTCTTATGAATCATCCACCACAGGTTATAACAAAAAAAAAAAAAACATTTTAATTATGTCTCATGACATTGGCTCAACGTTTATTTGTAGAAATACAGTATATTTATATAAATATATATTTTGAGACGCAATGACAGAGTGACTTTAAAGAGTAGAAGTAAAGTATTCATTAAATAACTAAAAATAAATTAAAATTATTTTAATATATTTAATAGTATGGATTTAAACATGTTACTTTCTACCCTGCTAACAATGTAAATCATTTTACTTAAACAAATATATGGAATTGACTTTTATTTTAATGAATAAGAAGTTACATGAGGTAAATTAACCACTTAAAAGACCTTAGCAAGACCACTGAACCCTGTTACCCTAGCAACAACCTGGTAACTCCTGAGTCAGCTTAGCAACCACCTGAAATACCATAACAACCATTCTTTCAACTACCTAGAGAGATCTTAGCAAGACCAAAATAGTCAGCCACTGTAGCAACAACCTTGCAACCACCTATAATACCTTACCTTAAAAACTGTAGCAACACCATAGTACACAGTTACTATGGCAACTCCAGAAAAGCTTAGTATTTATATGAAATACCATAGCAACTGTCTTAGCAACCACATTTAAAAGATGTGCCACATTTACAACTATCTGAAAAAAAGCTTAGGAAATAAGTAAACATGGGAACTCCACACAGATAGGGACTTAGCAACACCATGGCACCCAATTACCTCAGCAAACACTTTAGCAACCACCCAGAATACCATGATAACCAGCAACCACCTGAAATGTCACAGCAATTACATAGCAAAAACATATTAAACCACCTGCAACCAATTACATAATGCTGTCCTGATATTGTTAGTTACCTTAGCCTCTTAGCTCAAGTGTAAAAAAAAAAAAAAACTCAAAGCAACCTAGCAACAACCTGGCAAACACCTGGGACAGCCTAGCAACCACCTGAAATACCATAACAACCTTTTTTTTCAGATAGTGACAGACATAAATCTTGCTTGTTTGTAGGTGACCAAAAACTTATTTTCCACCATTATTTGCAAATAAATTCTTTAAAAATCATTAAAAATGTGATTTTCTGACTTTTTTTTCTCAATTTGTCATTCATAATTGAGGTCTACCTCTCTCATCTTTTTTTAAGTGGGAGAACTTGCATAATTGGTGACTGACTAAATACTTTTTTTTTCCCACTGTACATAGGAAAAAAAACATATCATATTAAACCACCTGCAACCAATTACTTAATGGTGCCCTGGTTATATATATTTAATATATATATATATTGCTGTTTGCCCAAAGAACTCCACACAAGTCTGAGAAGAACCATTAGCTTCCGTGGCTTGTTAGCTACCTTAGCCTCCGAGCTCCTAGCTCAGAAACTAAAGAAGCGTAACTTCACATGCGTCCCGGCTGATTGGCGGGAGGGGAAATTGTGTAAATTTGATTTTTTCACCCACAGCTCTCCAATGGAGGCGCGTGAGGAATAGCTAATGCAGCATTAGCGGTGAGCGAGGCTAGTCGCTAGGGCACGGCGAGGCTTTTTAAACCTCGTGGCAGTAAGAAATCATTACGTTCTCCTTTAGGAGGGACTCTGAAAGCTCCCCGCCGTCCGCCACCTCTTAAGTCTGCATATTTAGAGGTGAGAGTGAGTCACCGTCGCGTCTGCCGTTCACGGCGTCCTCTCGCAGGCGGCGGGGGGCTTTCAGCCTCTCTGGACAGATGGACCCAGCAGGGCCAGCTCTCCGAGCCCTCGCTCACATATTGGAGAGGCTTTCTGCTGTGAGCCAGAGCTGTGGGAGAGAAGAAAGAAGCAATTAACACTGCGAGAGACGCCGAGAAAGAGAGAGAGAGAGAGAGTACCAGCGCGAGAGACAGAGAGAGAGAGAGAAAAAGAGAGAGGAAGAGCGAGTGATTGACAGAAACAATAAAAATGAAAGATTTGAATGGCCTGATGTATTTGTGGTTAAAACACTCCTCTAAAACAGCGCTCTTCAGAAAGCAGCTTAGATTAATACCACTTAACATCATTGTGGAGATGAGTATTAATGAGATACTTGAAGACTGAATGGGCCTGGATCAAGGGATGGGTTTTAACCAGTAGCAAACCCCGAGTAATGCCATGTAAGAACCACTTTGCTTGACTAAAAGGCTCTTTACGCCAGACCACAGCATCCACCTGGAACACCTGAGCAGCGAACGATCTCATATACTAGAGTAAGCAACAAACTAGGTAGACCTTAGCAACATAATTCCACCAACTACACCACAGCAACCACCATAGACACTTCAAACAAAGGTGATAATAGATGCCATTCATAAGGACCATTTAAATGACCCTCACTTGGCATAAACGCTCCACATGCTATATCATAGTAACCACCTGGAACACCAGAGCAACCTTCTGGAGTATCATAGCAGTCACCCTAACATCCACCAATAAACAACCAAACCATAGCAACAACTTTTCTAAAAACCCCTTGGTAACTGCCTTATATACCATAGCAAAAGAGTTGCAACCACTTAGCATCAGTGTTGGGCACGTCAATTTGAAAAAGTAATTAGTTATAGTTACTAGTTACTTCTACAAAAAAGTTACTGAGTTACTAACGGAGTTACTTCACTATAAAAGTAACTAGTTACCAGTAAAAGTAACTAATGCGTTACTTGCCCCTTAAAAAAATGAACAAAAGAAAATATATTATGTAAATACAACTATTATTAGAAAAATAACAAATGAAAATAAACCCAAAATGTTGACAAAAATATAATCTAACGAATTAAAAAAAAAATAAGAAACGAAAAACTCCACAGGACCAAAGAAAATTACTAAGACTTGTAATACTGAAAAAAAAAACAAAAAAAAAACGGAAAAACCAAATAGGCTCTTCAATCATTTTGAAGAGTTATCTTATTTTTTCTTTCCAGAGCAACCTGAACAAGCACTTGAAATGCCATAACATGCACTGTAATACCCCCAAGAAACACCCCAGCAACACCATATACCTCACTTAGCAACTCTCCTAATTCAATATTCAGCCTCACAAGATAAAAATAAGAAACGAAAAACTCCACAGGACCAAAGAAAATTACTAAGACTAATAGGCGCCTGGGGATAAAAATTCAACAAACCAAACCACACTCAAAGACAAAATGTATATATAAACAAAACAAAAGAATGGACAAAAACAACAATCCATTAAAAAACTCATTTAAAACAATCACAGGCTTTTTGCGCAGAATACTAAAAGTTTTGGTTAGTTTCAGTTTCAAATCATGAAAACAGCTCACTAAAACCTCAACATATCCTTTATATTTGACAATATTTGATTAACTTATAAGTCCTTACTTATTTTAAGTCTTCAGTTTGGGGCATCAACATTTTAAAAGCTACATACAGTGGCGTGAAAAAGTAAGAAAAGTGCTTTTTTGTCGTACAGATTTTTTCAGATTATCAAGCAAACTTTATTATCAGACAAATATAACCTGAGTAAGTATAAAAAGCTCATTTTAATTGGTGCACAAATTCAAGCAGTTCAGTTTGGTGGTTTGATGGCTTGTGATCATCCATCTTCCTCTTGATTATATTCCAGAGGTTTTCAATTTGTTAAAATCTAAGAAACTCATAATTTTGAAGAGTTATCTTATTTTTTCTTTCCAGAGCAACCTGAACAAGCACCTGAAATGCCACAACATGCACCTTAATTCCACCAAAAAACACCCAAGCAACCCCATATACCTCACTAAGCAACTCTCATAATTCAGTATTCAGCCTCACAAGATAACATCTCACAACTTATGACATATATATGGGCATTTGCAAGCTGTATATTATCAGTAGTAGTATCTTTTGGCTTTCCCAGTTTGCCCAGTGTAGAATGTGCATTAACTGATGGGGTAATACTCCATTAGTTGGAGCTACAGGGGCAAATGTTTCTGATAAAGTGGCCTTTTTATTGTGAGCAGCTAAACTGTAGAATATAAAACATATATTTTATATTTTCTGCTGTAAACTGTTGCCCACACCTCGTGGACTTAACATTCCCCACTCAGCGTTTGACCTGTGCCCACCGGCCAGCAGGTCCCTCAGCAAATAGGCGTCAGCAGGTGTAGGTGAGGGTCACGACACCGCGGTGACCCCCCATCCACGCTGAGGTCACGACCCCCACGCTAATGAAGCACTCAGCTACTCACTGTGCTTACAGCATGTTTTAAACAACAGACACTGAAATATTTTATTCTAGTACGCACTTTCTTAGCACTTTTGTTGGCTTATCTTGTTCCTGTACACTGAAAAAACAAATGATGAGTAAAATTTACTTTAAAAAGTTTCTCAACTTTCTGCATTTGCTTTTTTTAGGTAAATATAATTTCATGCAAATTTAAGTAACTTCAACTCGGTTTCAAGACTCAAATGTTACACAGAGTAAATAAGTGAACTGAACTTCTTGAATCAATCCTTTCTTTTAGTAAACTTTACTTCATTTATTTTTACTGAATCAATCCTTTCTTTTAGTAAACTTTCCTTCATTTATTTTTACTGAATCAATCCTTTCTTTTAGTAAACTTTACTTCATTTATTTTTACTGAATCAATCCTTTCTTTTAGTAAACTTTACTTCATTTATTTTTACTGAATCAATCCTTTCTTTTAGTAAACTTTACTTCATTTATTTTTACTGAATCAATCCTTTCTTTTAGTAAACTTTACTTCATTTATTTTTACTGAATCAATCCTTTCTTTTAGTAAACTTTACTTCATTTATTTTTACTGAATCAATCCTTTCTTTTAGTAAACTTTACTTCATTTATTTTTACTGAATCAATCCTTTCTTTTAGTAAACTTTACTTCATTTATTTTTACTGAATCAATCCTTTCTTTTAGTAAACTTTACTTCATTTATTTTTACTGAATCAATCCTTTCTTTTAGTAAACTTTACTTCATTTATTTTTACTAAATCAATCCTTTCTTGTCAAACCTGTATAACTTGTGAGGTGTTATCTTGTGGTTAAGATTAAAGCAATATAAATTGGGTTATGTGTTTGAAATAAGTCGAGGGATGGATTGCATATTTGCATATTCTTGATATAAGGCTAGAGAAGGCTAAAACTACCATCCATAATGGACAGATCACTGGGTAGCAATGATCATGGCTGGTGCTTTCTGGCTAAAATTGTCCATGCAAACAGAAAAGTGGCCAAAGATCAGTGCAGCATTGTTCAGCTTCCATGGCACATGGCAAAAGTCATGGGATGCCAAGCTAGTTGCTGTTTATAGATAGCGCCCTCCAGCTTAATGTTGCCAGAAAGATATTCTGATGCGAACGCAACGCTACGTTTCTCTTGCCTCGCTAAACAAATATATGGACTTTATAAAACTTGGACGAAGATGAAGCATCGAGCCGAAGACCCGGGGTGGCCAGAAAACAAGGCAAATTTCATATTTTCACCATCCACAGCCCTATTTAAATCCCCCGTCTGAGTCAGACCATTTCGCTGCCCGTGTCCAGCGGCGCCTATTTATACTAGCCAGCCTCCAACAATCGTCCTGATGTTTATAAATGGCCTGTTCTGTTTGCAGATCCATTAGGCCGCTGTAGCAGGACCGACTCATCCAGCACCCCCTCAAAAATAGCTCCGCCGGTTCTGCTTTTCCATGCTTTGTGTGCCAGTCTGAACTTCGCAGGGCTTCGGGCCACATTTAACTGCGAGCCACTGATTCTGCCGCTCGGGAGAGGGAGTTGGGAGTGGGGGTTGAAGCTGGGAGATGAAGAACAAGAATAGAGAAAAGAAAGTGGGTAAAAAAAATGATATAACTTAAAATTCGATTTCCATCTTACGTTGTACTTTATATGTACTACATCAGCTAGCATGTGCTATATTGTGGGTACCTTATCAACCACCTTAAGACAACGGTAACCACATGGATTACTGCCACCACCCAACAAGATCTTAGCAACACTGTTGGCACCATCCGAAATTTTAATCACCTATAGAGACAAACCTACTGTATTTTTTTAGAGTTTGGTCTTCAGTTTGGGTCATCATATTCATACAAATATTTAGGCACTACAATTAGTTCTTTAATTGTAAATAGTAATAGTTCTTAAATCATAGTGACCAATCAGAACACCTGTCCGACCACCAACACTTTGGCAACAACTATCTAGGAAGACTTTGCAACGCCGTAGGACACACTTACTGTAGCAACACCATATCAACCACCAAAAAAACATACATATTAAAAGTGGGATAGCAACAACATTTGCAACCACCCAGGTTTCAGAGTTTCAGGCTACTATACTGTGGGGGGGGGGGGTATGGAAGTGGGAGTAGTGGTGGGGTTTGAGGGTTGGGACTGTAATGGAAGGAGGGGGTTGGGAGTGGGAGTATGAATAGGGATTGGAGGGTTGGGAGAGGAAGTTTTGGTGGGTATTGGAGGGTTGGGACTATGATGGAGGGTGGGAGTTTGAGGGTTGGGACCAAGGGCGTAGGAGAGGGCTTGATATTGGGGGGGACACATTTGCCAATATGAACCCAAGCCCACCTTATAGTTTCCTAGAACAACATTTGTGGAAATTACTTTTAATCACAAGTAATCATTTTTTTTCTGTATTTTGTTTATTATTAGTTAACATCCAAGTAAAGGTGATTTTACAACCTAAACATGTTACTCCATGTTGCAGTTAGTGTTGTTAGAAAAAATTATGCAGGCAATGTCTGAATTATATACATATGACAAAAATGATTACCTAATCATTACCTACAATAAAACTACTTGACTTGACTAATATTGAAAATAATATAACAGATTTGGTTATTATTATTATTTTATTATTATTATTATTATTATTATTATTATTATTATTATTATTATTATTAATATTATTATTATTATGTTTTGGCATGTGAATTCTGTTGTATATTTAAATTTTCTCCACTCTTTTTCTTTCATTATAGCTCACAATAAGTCCTGTAATTCTAAATGAATAAACACAGTTTGAAAATGAAATAGTTAATAGCTGATCAGGTACAGGGCAAGTTGAAGATACATATACAGTTTATTTTTTTCTTTAACCTTGACTCCCAATCTAGCTAATTCCAAAGTTAAGCTAACTGACTAACACAGCCGCAGTTTATTAATCACAGTGGGTTTAATTTGTGTGTTTTGATTCAGAGACGAGTCTTTTTATCCAGCTATCAGAAACATATCATCACAGTTTACGTGGTTAGCTTACTGTTACCTTTCTTTTAGAAAAATCTCTGTATATCCAGATCTGTTTTAACATCAGATGAAGCTGCTGCAGCCCGATCCAGATGCTAAATCTCACAGCGAGGGGGAGGGGCTTCCCCCCACCAGCACACCACGCGCCGCAAAACCAGCAAGCTGATTGGCTGTTTCTACTGAGAGGCGGGACTTAATACCTGAACCGGCTCCGTGATTGTCCGGTCTGTTTCCTCATTAACAGTACAGCTGACCTGAGCGAAACGATATAATTTTTGGGGGGGACAAATCCTTCTGTTTCTAATATTGGGTGGGACATGTCCCACCCATCCCCACCGGTTCCTACGCCAATGGTTGGGACAATGGAGGTAGAGCATTGGGAATGGGAGTACAGATGGGGATTGGAGGGTTGGGATGATGAAGGAAGGGGGTTGAGAAGTGAAGATATGGTTTGGAGGTTGGAGGGTTTGGACTATGATGGAGGGAGGGAGTGTGGGAAATTAAGATCTGGGTTGGGGTTGGAGTGATTGGACGATGGAGGTAGAGCATTGGGAGTGGGAGAACAGATAAGGGTTGGAGGGTTAGGACTATGATGTAGGGAGGAGATTGGAAGTGGGAGTAGTGGTGTGGGTTAAAGAGGTTGCGATTATGAAGGGAGGGGGTTGGGAGTAGTGGTGGGGTTGAAGGGTTGTGACTATGATGGAGGGAAGGGGTTGAGAATTGAAGATACAGGTGGGGGTTGGAGGGTTGAAGGGTTGGAATGATGAAGGAAGGGGGTTGGGAAGTCAAGATATGGGTTGGGATTGGGACTATGATGAAGGGAGGGGGTAGGGAAGTGAAGATACAGTTTGGGGTTGGAGGGTTGGGACTATGATGGAGGGAGGGGGTGGGAAGTGAAGATTTGGGTTGGGGTTGGAGTGATTGGATGATGGAGGTAGAGCATTGGGAGTGAGAGTACAGATGGGGGTTGGGACTATGATGGAGGGAGGGGGTTGGGAATTGAAGATACAGGTTGAAGGGTTGGGACTATGATGGAGGGAGGGGGTTGAGAAGTGAAGATATGGGTTGGAGGGTTGGGACTATGATGGACGGAGGGGGTTGGGAAGTGAAGATACAGGTTGGAGGGTTGGGAGTAAGAGTAGTAATGGTGGTTAAAGGGGTTGCGAAGAGGAAGGAAGGAGATTGGGAGTGGTAGTAGTGGTGGGGGTTGGAGGGTTGGGACAATGGACACCTTATCATCCATTTTGGACACCTTATCATCCTCCTCAATTTACATAGCAACCTGCCTAACAACCACCAAGAAACATCTGGGCAAACATAGCCACTTGGCAACACCTTGGAATCCACCTGAAATACCAATAGCTAACCATCTAGGAAAACTGTAGCAACAAAATTGGATTTTATAATTACATAGTATTTGCTGTATTTTGGGGTATGTTATCATAGGTCGGAGGTTATTATAGGTCGGAGGTTACTATAGGTCGAAGGTTATTATAGGCTGGAGGTTTGGGAAGATTAGAAGGACGGGGCTGGGTGTGGGAGTAGTGGTGGGGGTTGGAGGGTTGGGACTATGACGGAGGGAGGGGGTTGGAGGTTGAAGAACGAAGGAAAAGAGAACGGGGAAAAAAAATAAAATAAAAAGCATCGATTTCCATCTCTCCTTCCCTGGTGTGAGGAGTGAAGAAAAAAGAGAGTGCGCATCAAGATTTATTCTTTAATATGTTTAAGGGCCGTGGCGGTTCAGACGCATGCTGGAGTTCGATTGTTTGTGGCAGCGTGATTTATGGCTTTAGTTTAGAAAGTCCAATGATTATGAAAAGGCCGATTGTGCTGCTTTTCCTCTGACCGCGCTGGAGGAAAAGAAGACGGAGGGCCGGGGCTTTAAAAGCTGAAGTAAAGCGGTGGGGGGGTGGCGAATGGATCGGAGTGGTGCTGGAGTAAGAACGGGGGGAGGAGGAGTAGTGCACTTTAGGTGGAAGAAGGAAAAAATGGAGGAAAGGTGAAGGATCACATGGTTGTTGCCGTTTGTAGACCGTTAACTGAGTTTGTGCTTACAGATAGAGAGAGAGACTGTACTGTATGTGTGACTTAAAAGAGAGAGAGAAAGAGAAAAAAAGAGAGAGAGAAAAGAAGATGAATAAAAAGAAGATAAATGATAAAAATAAAAGTGCGTCTTCTAAAGGAAACATGGAAAACGGTTGCACGCCTAACCATTGATTCCTTTGGCTTCTGGTAACTTGTTGCTAGGTGATTGCTAAGATGTTGCCCTTGGTAACAGAGAACGTTCTAAGAACGTTTAGCAATGTTTTCAAAAAGGTTCCAGGAAGGTTAATCTGTAATGCTACCGAACTTGACATTGCAGTTTAAAAAACGTTCTAAACACATCCAGAAAACTTGGCAGAACATTGGAAATTGGATTCTAAGAATGTCAATTGCAACGTCTGCAAAACGTTCTACTTACCATAAATTCTAAGCTTGGCCATACATACTTTAACTGTTGGTTGCTAACCATTGATTCCTTCGGTTTCTACATTGTTACTATGTGATTGCTAGGATGTTGCCCTTGGTAACAGAGAACGTTCTAAGAATGTTTAGCAATGTTAAAAAGGATTTAAGTTTGGAAAGGTCAGCCTGTAATATTACAGAGATAATTAAATTAATTTGTGTCATAAAACTGGTTTGCATCTCAACGTTACTAGGACGTTTCTTAGATTAGAACGTTCTACTGAACGTAAATTCTTAGCTCGGGCTATGCTGTAGCTGTTGGTTGATAAGATGTCACTATATGGTTGCTAATCATTGAACCGTGATTGCTAAGGTGTTGCCCTTGGTAACAGAGAACGTTCTACGAATGTTTAGCAACATTTTGTAAGGTTTCAGATTGAAAAGGTTAGTCTGTAATGTTACAGAAATAATGTTAAACAAATGTGTGACATATTGGAAGTGACATTGCAACGATGCTACCAGAACATTTAAAAACAGTTTCAAGCACATACAGAAAACTTTGAATGTTTAAAGAATGTTTAGCAACGTTTTGAAAAGGTTTCAGTTTAAAAAGGTTAGCCTGTAATGGTACAGAAATAATTTTAAAATAAAGTTAAATCACAACGTTCTTAGAATGTTTCTTAGATTAGAACTGTCTACTGAACATACATTTTTAGCTTGGGCTATACTGTAGCTGTTGGTTGATAAGATGTCGCTATATGGTTGCTAAGCATTGATTACTTTGGTTTCTAACTTGTTGCTAGGTGATTGCTAAGATGTTGCCCTTGGTAACAGAGAACGTTTAAAGAATGTTTAGCAACGTTTTGAAAAGGTTTCAGTTTGAAAAGGTCAGTCTGTAATGTTACCGAAATAATTGAAAGTGGTTGTCATTGTATCTCAGGTGGATGCTTTGGATTTGCTAAGTTTTGTTTATACAGTGCTGATAGGTGGTTGCTGTTTTATCCTTGGTGGTTGATATGGAGTTACCAGCTGTTTGTTATGGTATTCCTGGATCTTACTTATAGTGTTGCTCAGCTCAGTGGTTGGGGTAGTATCCCAGCTGGTTGCTGTGGTCTTGCCAGCTGGTTGCTGTGGTATTCCTGTGTCTTTACTTTGGTGTTGCTCAACTCAGTGCTTGCTGTGGTATACCAGGTGGTTGCTATGATGTTGCTAAGTGGACACTACGGTCAGGTGCTACAGTGATGTTGTTGATTGTCAGTTGCTAGGCAGTTGCTGTGATGTTGCTAAGTGGCTGCCATTGTATCTCAGGTGGATGCTGTGAATTTGCTACAAGTTGTTGATACATTGCTGCTAGGTGGTTGCTGTTTCATCCTGGGTGGTTAATATGGTGTTGCCAGCTGGTTGCTATGGTTTTCCTGGGTATTACCTATGGTTTTGCTCAACTGGTGTTGTTAGGTGTTTTCTATAATATCCCAAGCACCATTTGCCATTGGTACATGGCTATTGGTGTTTTTTTTTTTTTTTGCTGTAGTTAAGTGAACACAAGAAGGTGATTGATATGATGTTGTTTATTGGTTGTTGGGGTGTTACTGGACAGTTTCTATGGTATCCAAGATGGTGTCTTGGGAGTTGACAAGTGTAATTTTACCATAACAGTTGAAGGATGCCAAATATTTGAGCTCTATTCATTCCTATTGGAGATAAAATCCATGTAGAACTGCATGTTCGATCAAAAAGCTGTATACATGCCCACATCATACAATCAGACCTAATAATTTGGACCAGTTGGAACAATGAGGTGGATCCTGAGCTTCAGTTGTTTCAGCTGCTGATTGTTCCTGAGGGTCCTCAATAACAAGAGCAATAACAAGGACAACCCAAATGACAATGGCTGAATGAGTTTTTATTAAAACTCTACAAAAGCTTTACGATCTTGTACCCGGCAGACCACCCAATCTGAGAGAGTGGGGGTCTTATTACACCCAGACTACAGCTGATACACTCTCACCGAGAGCTAAGAAACTCGTCTTCGTTAAATGAAGCAGCGAGCCAATCAGCAAGTAATGAAACCAGTCGGAAAGCATCCTCATTAGGGCTCGGTTTCCCCCGGAACGATTAGGACGGGATGTGGATTAGACAGAACTGAACTGAATTAAACTTTTCATTTTCAAAACTCATATTTCAAACTGCACAGTGCCTAGAGGGAAAGTTTTGTTTGAACACTTTAGGAACAAAAGTATTGAGATACATGGTCATTTGAAATTTCTTCTAAAAAATTAAAATGAGATTTTCCTGCTTTTGTTGGAGTAACTTTTTGTATTTTCTAGTGAAGTCTTTCTACTGGAGTTTGGAGGATTTTTTTGCATTCAAAATATTGGCTAATCAACACTTCAACTTAACCCCAACTCATTCCAGCTTATATAGTCTATGTAGACAAGTACTCCCAATTTTTGAAGCACATAAACATGAACATATTATATTTAGGCACCTACATTATTTATGCATAGACTGCCTCGATTGCAATAACTCTGTAATTGCTGCTAAATATAAAAACAACTTTGGGTGCACCAATTAAACCACTAGAGCACTTCTAAGAATCACAATACAATACATGCATGACATTAAACCAGATTTTAGACCAGATTGTCCAAGTTGATTGCTATGATTTTGCTTAGTGGTTGTTTGTTTTTTACTGGGCAGTTGCTATGGTATTCCAAATGGTTTCTCTGGTGTTGCCAAGTGGTTTGTTATTACGATTTAAGGGTGCCTAAACAGTTGTGCTCTATTCATTCCAATAAGAGATTACATTTATGTAGATCTAAATGTCTGATGCAAAAACTGTATACAGTTTATATAGTTTTAGGGTATATAACATACCCTGTGGTCAATAGCTAGTAAGCAAGCTTGCCTATCATGTGTACTATGTTGTTTCTGGATGATCAGCTGATGTATAACCCTCAAATCCAGAAGACTAATCAAATAATTCCTCAGAGGCTCGAATGTAGCATTGCATATAGCCTACACTTATGAGTTATGATTTTCAAATTAAGCTAAAAATGTTCATTATTACTCCAAAAGTGGGTTAGAATATTAGCTAACATCACATTTTATAGAGGGGGGTGACAGCAGTGTATAAATCAAGTAGCTGCTCCCATTTCAGTCATGTATGACAAATCACTTATACAGGGGTCAGACAATGAAACTGAAACACCTGGTTTTAGAGCACAATAATTGATTGTGGTGACGGACAGTTCTGGTGGAAACAGGAGAGTTGAGGTGCACATTGAATCCTGCGTGATTTGATCAGCCGTGGTTTTATGGAGTTTTTTGGATACAATCCGGGTTAGCACCTGAACATCCCTTTCAGACAGCTTCCTCTTACAGCGTCCACAGTTAATCCTGTTGGATGTGGTTGGTCCTTCTTGGTGGTATGCTGACGTTACCCTGGATACCGTGGCTCTTGATGCATCAGAAAGACTTGCTGTCTTGGTCACAGATGCTCCAGCAAGACGTGCACCAACAATTTGTCCTCTTTTGAACTCTGGTATGTCTCCCATAATGTTGTGTGCATTGCAATATTTAGAGCAGAACTGTGCTCTTACTCTGCTAACTGAACCTTCACACTCTGCTCTTACTGGTGCAATAATGTGCAATTAATGAAGATTGAACACCAGGATGCTCCATAGTCCAAACACTGTATATTTATCTAATGTTCTGTAGATAAAAAAAAAAAAATCAATAATAAAACTAATCCTATTCTAATACTAATACTAATACTAATACTAATCCTATTCAAACTGAGCTCTGGTCTTTTAAAGCTTTCTAAGCTCAGTAAACGCCTTTTTAATACCCTTTATTTTTGTCTCCATAGTGTATCTGCGGGGAGATGTTCCTAAAATAATTCTGAAACACGGACCCAGCGGTGCAGACTCTGAGAGCTGATTGTTCTACACCGTGTTGCAGATGTTGATAGCAAACCTCCACCTGTTTCCCTTTCCCTAACAGAGCCTCATTATGCTGGAGAAATCAATTTAAATCACCTGCGTCCAGAAGATTCCAGCTCCGCCGCGTTTCCAATCAGATGGCCAGCGTGGAATTTGGCACACTAGCCGAATGTTTGACAAACACAAACACAGCTTTAAAAATCTCCTTCAGACTTCCCTTTGATTGGATAATGCTGGCAGCGGCTCGCTCGGGTACAAATGTGGAGAAAAAGCAAACATCTCCGCGGGGACTTTGATGGCTGGCACAGAGTCGCACCAGAGACAGAGGGACTGACGGCATTGTCCTTGTAGGACACTGTCTCTTTGTGTTTTGAGGGGACTTGTTTTTGTATGTTTTTGGGATGCATACAAATGAGTGGGGGCATATTATGTCACTATGCGTATACAGCTCTTTAAATTTACCAATTTAAAAACCTCTGGAATATAATCAAGAGGAAGATGGATGATCACAAGCCATCAAACCACCAAACTGAAATGCTTGTTGAATTAAATGCACCAGGAGTAAAGCAGCATAAAGTTACCCAAAAGCAGTGTGTAAGACTGGTGGAGGAGAAGAACATGATGCCAAGATGCATAAAAAAAACTGTGATTAAAAACCATTTTATTGATATTGATTTCTGAACTCTTAAATATATGAATATACGAATATGAGCTTGTTTTCTTTGCATTATTTGAGGGCCGAAGCCTTTGCAAAATTTCTAATTTTCTGCAAATAAATGCTCTAAATGCTGATATATTATTATTTGGAATTTGGGAGAAATGTCTGTAGTTTATAGAATAAAACAACAATGTTCTTTTTTTTACTCAAACATAAACCTACAAATAGCAAAATCAGAGAAACTGAGTCAGAAGTTGAAGTTGTCTCTTCAAACGTCTGGCGGTTGACATCTGTATAGGTTCTAAGCAGACAGTGGTCCACCTGAGTTTTCCGTTGCCAAGATAGCAATACGCCAGAAATTTACCTGAACACACCTCTTTTCCAGATTCCCACACCCATTAGTGTAGATATATTCAGAAGCACTGTTGCTATTTAAACGAAGCAGGCAGATGGCATAAAACAGATCATTGGATGGGTGTAAGATAGCAATGAGCGTTGTGATTTGCCTTGTTTAGGGTGTAAGATAGATCCCTAGACACGTCAAACGATTAAAACGTGAAAAATGCAAAGCATTATCCACAGGTCTAAAGACCCACAACTTGCAGGAGCAATACATGAATGAGTCAGTCTGTTTCAGAGAAAGAAAAACACTGAATAGGGTTTGGATCTGACAATCTGCACATTTTGTTGGGAAAGTGCCCTTAATTAGCGTCAGTCTTGTAACCCCCTTCAGGGGCTATGTCAGCACATGACCTCCAGGTTGAGAACTTGTGGTAGACCATATTATTGCGCAAAATCTCCTACTATGATTGAGAGATCGCTAGTTCAGATCCTGGTCATGCAGCTTGCCATCAGCTGCCAAAGCCCTGAGAGAGCACACTCGGGTTTGCTCTCTCTGGGTGGATACAGTAGATGTCTTTCTTTCCCCTCATCACTCCTAGGGTGTGTTTTTACCCTCCTTGTGTTGGGGCATCACTACTGATAAGGGATATACTGCTGACTAGCCTAACTAAATTGGGAGAAAATTTAAAAATCGGTAACACTTTCTATGAATATCATCTCTATAACACTCTATAAACATACTAATAACACATTCTAATATTATAATGCATTCATAAGGCTTTATAAACATGGCTATACATATTTATAAAAATGTATAATTCACCATAGCCATGTTTATTATGCATCATGAACTGTGATTATGAATCATTAATAGCTGTGTTTATAACATGTTATACGTCAATACGTCAATTGTATAATGACTAAAAAAGCTTTCAACTTATAAACACACCCTCAATAATCCTATAAATATATATTTATATAAATATATACTCATTAATTATTCTTGTCTTGGATATAATATTAGTTAAAGTCAATTATAATGTATTATAACAGGTCTTTGTGCGCTCTAAGTAAAGTGCCAGACTTTTATTGTGTGACTATATTATTAATGTTAGCTATAAACTATTTAAACATTAAGCATGGCTAAAATAAAGGTTTATGCATTTTTATAAATATTTATAGCCATGTTTATAATGCCTTATGAATGCATTATAATATGTTATGAATGTGGATATAGAGTCTAATAGAGATGACATTCATAGAAAGTGTTACCGAAAAATCTGTTCTCAAGTCCTGATAGTGTCTAAAAACAAGTGTGTGAATGGCTGAATGGTTGAATGTATGTGTGTTTGTGTGTATTGTGGTACTGGTAGTGGTGGTGATTGGGGAAATGGGGGGAGGGGGGGGGTAAATCAGACCACAGAGAGCCAGCCAATGAGCAGACCACCCTCTAAACAAATGCTGTTGTTCCAGGAAGCTGCGGACAGGCATTTATTTCTCTGTCGGGAGGAGGAATGGCTGGCCTCCCGCTCTCCCTCCCCTTGGTCTGAAACATGGCGGCGTCGGGGACGCTGTGGATTAGCTGGCCCGGCCGCGCCGCTCTTAACGTCGCCCACTTTTAATGGGAAAATGAATCTCCCTGTGAAATGGCTCGGCGTGGGCGAGCCGCGGCCGCACGCTGACGGATTGTGATTGGGCGCTTGTCGAATCCGTGTGCCGCATTGTATCAGACCAACACTAAAGGTCAAGTGGGGCTTTTGGGCGAGATGGATCAGAGCTGGTGCAACCGGCAGGGTAACAGCTTACAGCTCGCTTATGATGCCAGTATGCAGCCTGTCTGAACTTAACTGGAGACGTGTTTCTTAGAGACGTCAAAGTTTTGCTTTAAAATCTTCACAATCTTCACAAAACCTCAAGATTTATTTTTTATCAGTTTTTATATTTTATTTCCAGGTATTTTAAACTTTCTTTTAATTTTAAATGATTAAATGTAGTTGTTATTTATTTTTCATGTCAGTCCCTTTTTTTGTAAATGTTTGGCGACACATAAATGTGGGTTGCCCTCAGTGTACTTCCAAGTGAAAATAAAATAAAGGTTGATTGATTGATAAATACAAGAAATCCACTAGATTGGACAATAAGTTTATGATTATTAATGTTGGATTCTATCATCTTGCTAACTTTTACTATGTAAAAGTTTTAGCTTAATTGTTACTCTTTTAGATAGATAGATAGATAGATAGATAGATAGATAGATAGATAGATAGATAGATAGATAGATAGATAGATAGATAAGGAGGCAGGTAGATAGATAGATAAGGAGGCAGGTAGATAGATAGATAGATAGATAGATAGATAGATAGATAGATAGATAGATAGATAGATAGATAGATAGATAGATAGATAGATAAGGAGGCAGGTAGATAGATAGATAGATAAGGAGGCAGGTAGATAGATAGATAGATAGATAGATAGATAGATAGATAGATAGATAGATAGATAGATAGATAGATAGATAGATAGATAGATAGATAGATAGATAAGGAGGCAGGTAGATAGATAGATAGATAGATAGATAGATAGATAGATAGATAGATAGATAGATAGATAGATAGATAGATAGATAGATAGATAGATAAGGAGGCAGGAAGATAGATAGATAGATAGATAGATAGATAGATAGATAGATAGATAGATAGATAGATAGATAGATAGATAGATAGATAGATAGATAGATAGATAAGGAGGCAGGTAGATAGATAGATAGATAGATAGATAGATAGATAGATAGATAGATAGATAGATAGATAGATAGATAGATAGATAGATAGATAGATAGATAAGGAGGCAGGTAGATAGATATATAGATAGATAGATAGATAGATAGATAGATAGATAGATAGATAGATAGATAGATAGATAGATAGATAGATAAGGAGGCAGGAAGATAGATAGATAGATAGATAGATAGATAGATAGATAGATAGATAGATAGATAGATAGATAGATAGATAGATAGATAGATAGATAGATAGATAAGGAGGCAGGTAGATAGATAGATAGATAGATAGATAGATAGATAGATAGATAGATAGATAGATAGATAGATAGATAGATAAGGAGGCAGGTAGATAGATAGATAGATAGATAGATAGATAGATAGATAGATAGATAGATAGATAGATAGATAGATAGATAGATAGATAGATAGATAGATAGATAGATAGATGGACAAAATCCCCCAAAATGGACTGTGATTCATGATTGTCAATGTTGAATCCTATCTTCTTCCTAACAGAAGTTTTTTTTATTATTTATTTTTTCTTATACTATGTACAAGTTAGTTTTAGCTTAATTGATACTGTTTTTATATTATTGATCTCTACAGGTTTTATTTTTTACTCTTATTAACCGTTATTTTAAACTTTATTTTTATTTAAAATGATTCTATTGATTGATAAATGGACGAAATGAACCAAATTGGACTGCGAGTTCAAAACTGTCAATGTTGTATCCCATTGTCTTGGTAACAGACACCAAATTAAGTCCAATTAATCTTGTTTCAGGCGGTTCTGATCCACCCGAACGCTGGGTATAGATTGTTAGCGGTGTGGACCGCTGATGTCCTTTGTTCGAATTTATCTGCAGCATCAGACAGAAATAGAATTGGGCATTAGCAGAGCCACCGGTACACTCATTAGCCGAAAGCATTCCCTGTAGGGATCCGTCCCCTCCTCAAATGAACTGTGCCGGAGGAGATACTGCGTTTGATTATGCGGCTCATCTGCCGGCGCTCGGCGGCGAGGAGTAAACAGGCGGCTGTAAATGTTTGGGACGGAGCCGACTATTCTCTCAAATGAGGGCGTGGGGGAATTAACTCATGACAGGAAGCCCTTCCTCAAAGACGCCGATCCTCAAAGATACAGTACGTCTCGATGCGGATTGAAGAACAGAGGCGGCGAGTTTTAAAAACAGTGAAAAACAGCGTCCTCGAGTTTACAGACGGAGAAATAAGAACAAATACTCGCTTTCTGTTCAACCAGGCAACTCCAAAGACAGCTCCATGCACCGCACGCCATTCCTTATTACAGGGAAGGATATGCGGGTGGGCGAAACTCTGGGATCTGTGGCGAGAGCAGATACACGTCCTCTGGGAGACGCTTGTGTCGTCGCATTACTGTTTTACACAACGCGTCTTGTTTGCTAAAGGAATGCTAAAAGGAATTACGTTGCTTTGCTTTTGTTTCTTACTGGAGAAAGCATGTAACGGGGGCTCTTTTTTAAGGCATTTCTAAGCTATTTTTACATCGAAAACAAAAATAAATAAATAACAATCTTCTTTTAGCATTGCTACACTGTTTCACAGACTTAGGTTTCAACCTTTAAGAACCATTAAGAATTATTTAATTATTTAATGTATTAATTTAAGCACTGGCAGTTCTTGTCTGCAGAGCTTCGGCCAGTATTTTCTGACTAGAACTGTGCAGTACGTCATGGAAATTTGTGTGGATTTTAGCCTTTGAGTCTTCCCATCTGTCTGTCCCCCAAAAAAATGTTTTTTTTAGTATTGCTACACTCTAGTCCAATGGTTTCAAATCCTGAACTTTAAGATTTAACGTTCCAAAGGATCATTAAGGATTTTATTTTTTGTAGTAACTCATAACATGATGAGGTCGGGATGTGTAATTAGATATTAAGGAAAAAGACTGTGTTTAAGCACTGGAGAAAGCATGTAACGGGGGTTCCTTTAAGGCATATCTGAGCTATTTTTACATCAACTAAAAAAATCTAAATCCTCTTTTAGCATTGCTACACTGCACACCGATGTCTTCAACCCTGAAATTGAAGTTAATGTTGTTTCACAGACTTAGGTTTCATTCTTAAAGGACCATTAATAATTATTATTTAATTATTTAATGTATTTATTTAAGCACTGGCAGCTCTTGTCTGCAGAGCTTCAGCCAGTATTTTCTGACTAGAACTGTGAAATACGTCATGGAAATCTGTGGGGGTTTTAGCCTTTGAATCTTCCCATCTGTCTGCCTCATTTCCACATTAAGGATTGCCAGGTATAGAACACAACAGCTAATTTTCACATTAACATCAACAACAACAAAAAAATATTCTTTTAGCATAATTAAAAGCATGAAACACCTGTCCCACAAAGTTGTTTAAACTATAATGCTTTTCTGGCGAGCTTTTGCTTACAATCCTCTCCATTCTCGTTTTTCCGCTCATTCTCGGGCTCCCTATCTCCTTATAAGGGCGTTTTTTTCCCGGCCATGTCCCAATTCACTAGTCGGGGCAGCTGTAGTGTATTGTATCGTGACCCTGACGACACGGATTTGATCCCTTGTTAGGAGCAGTGTGTTTGTTTATTTATTTATTTATTTTTTCCTTTCTTCTTGGGTTTACCTGCTTTGAGATCAACCCTTCTGAAACTGGGTTCAACAACCCTCTGGGCTGGAGAGCTACTAGTCTTTTTTTATGGCCGACCACGTAATTACCAACCTGTGCTGTACACCAATGGTCTCCTACCCTGAACCTAAAGATCTACCGTTCCAAAGACTTAGGTTTTAGCCTTAAAGGACCATTAAGGATTCTATTTTCTCATAACATGATCAGGATTTATCATCAGATACTAAGGAAACAAGTTGAGTTTAAACACTGGCAGCTCTTGACAGCAGAGCTTCAGACAGTATTTTCTTACTAGAACTGTGCAGTACATCATGGAAACCTGTGTGGGTTTCAGCCTTTGAATCTTCCCACTTTCCCATTTCCACACTCAGGGTTGCCAGGTATAGAACACACTAGCTAATTTTATATCAACAAAAAAAAATCTAACCTGATTAACCTGATCCAATGAATTGCTGGCTTTCTTAATTGCTGAAGTCATAGACAAACTAGACTTTTATGGAGATGGAGATGCAGATTTCATTTTCCAGCAGGACTTGGCACACTGCTCACACTGCCAAAAGTACCAATTGGTATTTTATAATATTCTTATATAATGTTCTGAGACACTGATTTTTGGTTTTTAATTGGCTGTAAGCCAAAATAATCATCAACAATAAAATACACAAACACATAAAATAGATCACTCTGTGTTTAATACATCTATATAATATATGAGTTCCACATTTTGAACTGAATTACTGAAATAAAGTAACTTTTCAAAGACATTCCAATTTTTTTTGGGATGCACTAGTACTGTATATGTGAAATAGTGGCTCAATAGTGACTCCAGTTTACAGGGTTTATTCAGGCATTAGACGAGACTAAAGCACCGGATCACAGGACTACTGGACAGCCGGAGCTAATCTGGGCATATGGACCGAACCGCATATGGCGATTCCACATATGGCGATTGGGCGATCAGCAAAAGGGCGACATTTAGGCTAAGCTAAGCCGCGTTAGCGAGCTCTGGAGCCCGGTGCCAATCAGATAAGCTCTGGGCGACTCATGCTGTGAGGTTGCGAGTGATGCTGAAACTCATTTGTGGAGCCTTATGGAGCCAAAATACACAGCGAGTGTCCAAAGCACACATGCAGTAAAGAGATTGGACGAGCTGCGTTGGAATATCTGAGAGCTGGTTAGCATGCTAATTGCTGCTCACAACCTGCATCCATAAAACTTGGAGTTCACTGGGAATGAAGGGCTATGAATTATACAGTACATTGACAATTGGGACAAAATGACAATAACAAGTTATTATTGGCCACTTTATTTCTGCTTAAAATATACATTTAAGAGCACTTAAAAATGATGAGTTTCTTTGATTTTATCAAATTGAAAATCTCTGGAATATAATCAAGAGGAAGATGGATGATCACAAACCATCAAACCACCAAACTGAACTGCTTGAATTTTTGCACCAGGAGTAAAGCAGCATAAAGTTATCCAAAAGCAGTGTGTAAGACTGGTGGAGGAGAGATGCATGAAATTAAAACTGTGATTAAAAACCAGGGTTATTCCACCAAATAATGATTTCTGGACTTGATTTAAAACTTTATGAATATGATTTTGTATTCTTAGCATTATTTGAGGTCTGAAAGTTCTGCATCTTTTTTTGTTATTTCAGCCATTTCTCATTTTCTGCAAATAAATGCTCTAAATGACAATATTTTTTATATATATTTAGCTTTTTGGAGAAATGTTTATAGAATAAAACAACAATGTTCATTTTACTCAAACATAAACCTATAAATAGCAAAATCAAAGAAACTGATTCACTTTTTCTAGAGCTATATATATATATATATATATATATATATATATATATATATATATATATATATATATATATATATATATACCAAAGCTTGTATTTCAATAATAGGAACTCTTAACATGATTATAAAGCCCCTGGACAAGGGGTCCAGGGGCTTTATAATCATGTTAAGAGTTGCTATTATTGAAAACTATGGTTTTTGCCCATTTTTGGGGGCTTCACATAATAATTAGCATTCGAAAAAGTTTTCAGAAAACTCCACAGATTGAACATTCTAAGAATGTTAAGTGTAACATTCTAAAAACGATTCTAACCAAAAATTCAAACCAAAAAATGCATTGTAAGCTTTTCTGATATTGTTACCAATCCACATTGGTTTGTTACCAATCAGGGATATGTGATATTTGACATTTTTAAATGTATTACATGATTCATTTGCAAACTCTAGTCCTGTTAAGCTGTTGCTTATTATTGCTAATTTCTGTGTTGGTTGCTATGGTTGCATGATGTCTATTATTACATTACATTACATTACATTACATTACATTTGACAGACGCTTTTGTCCAAAGCGACTTACAATAATGAAGTACAAAAGTAATAGGAATTAAGATAACCCATTTTTAGACAGGGCTTAAAGGAGGTCAAAGGGAAATAAAGGGATAGAGAAGTGAAGGAGGGGAAGAAGGAAATGGGGTTAGAGGTAGTTAGTGTGTTAGAGGTGTTAGGAGAGTAAGTACTCTTTGAAGAGCTCAGTCTTCAAGAGTTTATTAAAGATAGTGAGAGATTCTCCTGATCTGGTAGTAGAAGGTAGTTAGTTAGAGGTGTTAGGAGAGTAAGTGCTCTTTGAAGAGCTCTGTCTTCAGGAGTTTATTAAAGATAGTGAGAGATTTTCCTGATCTGGTAGTGGAAGGTAGTTTGTTCCACCATTGGGGAACTCTGTATGAGAACAGTCTGGATTGCTTTGTGTGAATGTTTGGCAAAGCGAGGCGACGTTCATTGGAGGAGCGCAGCGGCCGGGAGGTAGCGTAAGCCTTCAGGAGTGAGTGCAGGTAGGAAGGAGCCTGTTCTGTCATCACCTTGTAGGCGATTGTAAGAGTTTTGAATTTGATGCGAGCATCAACTGGTAGCCAATGGAGCTCAATGAGCAGCGGGGTGACATGTGCCCGTTTTGGTTGGTTGAAGACCAGACGTGCTGCTGCATTCTGGATCATTTGGAGTGGTTTTACTACACAGGCCGGGAGGCCAGTTAGCAGGGCATTGCAGTAGTCGAGGCGTGAGATGACGACCGCTTGTACCAGGAGTTGGGTGGCCTGTTGCATCAGAAACGGTCTAATTTTCCTGATGTTATAAAGCGCGAAGCGGCAGGATCGAGCAACTGAGGCCACATGGTGCGTGAAGGAGAGCTGTGATGCAGTGCTATTATGCAGTGACTATGGTATTTTAGCCTCTTCCAAGCCATCTTCCCACTGTCCCATTTCCACACTCAGGGTTTCCAGGTATAGAACACAACAGCTATTTTTTACATCATTGTTGGTTTCAAAAGTCCTTCTCTGCTGACAACTTTCATAGATATGTGGATTTCATTTTCCAGCAGGACTTGGCACACATTATTTTTGCAAACTCTAGTCCTGTTGAACTGTTGCTTATTATTGGTTGATATGGTATTATTGGTGTTTTTGCTAGATACTGTAATTTTATCACTGATTGCAATTTAATTTATTTTAGAATGTTTCTGTATCTGTTGCTATGGTTGCCTGTTGCCTATTATGCAGTTGCTATGGTATTCCAGATGGTTGCAAAGGTGCTTTTCATTGGTCCCTGAAGTAGAAGTAGAAGTATTGCCAAAAGAATAGGACTCTTTTGTGCAGATAATTGCTTTTACTGCAGTCGAACCCTCACATTAATGCTTCTCAATCTCGTAGGAACCCCTTCACTCTACAGTAGAGAGAGTTATTCCAACAAAAGCTCAATAAACTCTTAAATTACATTGAATTCATAAGAAACAATGAAAAAAAAACAGGCTTCCTGATTCTTGAAGCTACATAGTGAATCTTAGTAACAATAGGGGAGTGGGTTATACCGAACTCAAGCCTTTACCAGTACAGTACAAAGCTTTCCATAAATATAATACCGCCACCACGCCGAGCGCTAGCTGCTCCCTCATTCATATTTCATATCTCCTCCTCCTTCTATAACGGATCCGCCGCAATTCCAGCTGTGCTCAAAAGATCAACAAATCACCTCCAAGACGACATGCGGCTCCCGGATGTCCAATGTTTTACTGATTCAGAATCTCTTACGGAACAGTGTGACGCCCATTGTGTTATCAAAGACCTCTGAACATCGTTTACCATCCTCAGTGTGCTCCTCCAGAAGTACTGTCAGATACTGAAGCAGGAAAAATGGGCAAGAGTAGGAACCTGAGAGGGTTTAAAAAAGAACTGAATTGATGTGATGTTCCTGACGAATGTCTGGGTTAGAACATCTCCAGAACATCAGGCAGGCAGGTGTTGTGTGGTGTTCTTGGTATCTACCAAAGTTCTCCAAGAAAAGACTTATATCAGATGTCTTGTTGAGTCCATTCTACAATGGATTGAAGCTGTTTTGGAATATTTCTTAGGCTTGCTATCTTTAGTATCTATATATATATATATATATATCTGTCTCAGTCTGCGACTGGTAACATACATTTTTACTAACATTTGTCAGAAGATAGACGACTGGATTAGAACATCTACAAAACAACATGCAGGTCTTGTGGAGTGTTCCCAGTATGGAGGGTCCAGTATCTACTAAAAAGTGTCCGTAGAGTGGGCAACCAGTGAAAAACATTGAGACGAAAAGTTAGAAACATTTTAAAATAAAGACATTTGTACACTAATAACAGTCTTTGCAATGTCATATGTTACTTTACAACATGTGTAATAATGCCCTGCTAAGTGCAGTTCAGCCACTGACCTAAAGTCTTAGAGTCTCTGTAAAACACCAAATCCACCGGAGATCCTATTTAAACCTATAGTTACTTACACACACAGAGGTGGGTAGTCCAGGTCCACAAAGGCAAAATTCACCCTGCCCAGGCAGTTGGAACAAAACCCTGGTGTGGAATTTCACTTTTAACTAGTGTAACTAGAACAGAACTGTTCTAAACATACACCTATCTATCTCAATTGTACTTGGCTGGTGGTGTTTTTCCTCCATAGACTAATTCTAACCATTTGTTTCTTAGCTCTGAATTACTGGGTAAAGTATATATATATAGAACACTGATGTGTTATTCACACAAATAACACAGGAATGAACTGCATGCTGTTCCTAGTGCTGTTATTAAGCTCCTATCTGATGAGAGGGCGTCGCTGCCCGGCTTCAGCTCCGTCTGTGGGCGGTCCAGAGCCGAGGTGGGCGGGGCCATGAATACTAATTCACGGGTTGATGTAGACACGGTGCTTTTCCTGATCGACTCGTTTTGTTTTTCTGAGGAAGAACATATATGAGGCATATAGGTTTTAATATACTTTTTGTAGAATCGACTTTGCAGAGAAAACTAACAATCGTAGACGTTGGGCATGAAAGATGGCCAAATTCCGTGGCCAATGACATTGCATGATAACACCTGTAATTGCAGTTGGTGATTGTAAACAATGGCAAAGAAAGACCACATAAATGAATCTTTAGTTGGTAAACTTGGTGACATTTCAATGTTTTTAGGTATAATAAAAGCCTTATACCACCTTATTAGTCCATTGAAGACTGTAATATAATGTGATGTATAATGTGTTGTATAAGTAAGAGTAATATATGTGCGAATGCTGTGAAAATTGGTGGAAAGCCTTGAGATGGGAACATAAAACAATGGCCAAAAGCTTGTATTGCTTGAACGTGTTAAAATACATAAAATTTCCAATTACATTTTAGCCATATGTCAATGTTTTTAGGTATAATAAAAGCCGCGTACCACATTATAAATGCATAGTGTAAGACTATGAGATATTGTGGTGTAACTGTAACACATATTTTATACAGTCTAGTAGTACCTGGACACCTTCAGAGATCAGAGCTGTTTTGGAAGCACCTATCAAATATTTATAAAAGCTAAAACTTACCTTTTTAATCTTTGGCTTAATTAGAGTAAAGTTTGTCCAAATGCTGTCAGAATTGGTGGAAAGCCTTGTGATGGGATAAGATAAAAGCCTTATAACACCTTATAAGTTCATAGAAGACTGTAATATAATGTGATGTATAATGTGGTGTAAAAGTAAGAGTAATATATGTGTGAATGCTGTGAAAATTGGTGGAAAGCCTTGCGATGGCAACATGAAACAACGCCCAAAAGCTTGTATTGCTTGAACTTGTTTAACTACATTAAATATCCATTACATTTTAGCCTCATTTCAATGTTTTTAGATATAATATAAATGCTGTATACCACCTAATAAGTGCGTAAAATATATCACTTTTATTAAGCTATAACTTACCTTTCTAGTCTTTGACATAATAAGAGAAAAATTTGTCCAAATGCTGTCAAAATTGGTGGAAAGCCTTGCGATGGGAACATGAAACAATGGCCAAAAGCTTGCATTACTTGAACTTGTTCAAATACATAAAATTTCCAATTGCATTTTTGCCACGTGTCAATGTTTTTAGGTATAATAAAAACCTTATAACACCTTATAAGTGCATACCATGCCATGCTGTAACTGTGATGCATTTGTTTTTTGTATACCGTACCTTATAAAAAGTTGTGATATTGAAATTCCAGAAGAAATAAAGCAAATAAAGCGAATGTAACACCGCGCAAAGATCATCCGAAGGTGGCGTAATGAACATCCCTTCGAGCATGCTTTCCGGAGGCCGGGGTTGTATAAGACGAGCGCTCGCAGCACGATGGTTCTGGCACGCCGGAGCTGCTGCACGGTGGACGGTTGTGAATTTGGACGCGGTCCAGATACCCGAGCGAGGAGAGGGAAAGAAAGTGAAGCCTGACCCTAATGGCTCGGCGAACAGGAGCAATGAAAGGTGTTACAGCAGAGCTATGCACTATGAGATTGCATCCCGCTGATCGGCTTGAGGAGAATTGGAACTAAGTAATAGGTCAATTTGAGGGCCCAAGGAGCCTTTCACGGCTAAATCACTGGAAGGCACACTTGTGGGCTGAAGAGGAGAGAAGAAAAAGAAGAAAAGTGGTGAAAAAAATGAAAAGAGCAGAAAACTGAAGGGAGTGTGGGATTGCAGTGCTTCCATTCCATATGCGTCAATTACTAGTTTTCATGGTTTTAATATTAATCCACAATGTAAAAAAAAAAAAAAAAAAAAAAAAACATTGAATGAGACATGTCCAACTTTTGACTGGTATTTATATATTTGCGAGCTGACACACCCCAGAGTTTGCCCAGATGAACGGCCACAATGTTGGTTAGAAGCACCTGAATAAGGAATATTATTAAATATTACCTGCACATTCACCGATACCCTTTACAATACGTGTAGGTGTGATTAAAGACACCGCAGGCGTCCCCTGCACCGGACCTACAGTACCAGGGATTTTCCCAATAGCATGGAATATATTGTGTTGTGCTGTAATTCCCTGGTTGGAAGTGTATATAAGTGTGTGTATGGCACAGTAACAGCCTGATTACAGAATCCACGGACTTGGTGACTTTGCAGCTTTGCTTAGACCGTGAGCATCATCTACAGGAATCTGGATTTTAATAATGGGTTTGCCCAGTTAGACTACAAGCCACAGACAAATTGGCATTATATATGGCATTATATGGCAATATAATATAATATAATATAATATAATATAATATAATATAATATAACTCATTCACTCACTTACTCACTCATCGTCAACCGCTTTATCCGTTTAGGGTCGCGGGGGGGCTGGAGTCTATACCAGCCGGCTATACACCCTGGAAAGGCCGCCAATCCGTCGCAGGGCAGACAGACACAGACAGACACACAGACACATCCACTCACACTCACACCTAAGGGGCAGTTTTTAATTTTTATCCGACATCCAATTAGGTCTTTGGACTGTGGGAGGAAACCGGAGCACCCGCAGACACGGGGAATATTATAATATAATATAATGTAATGTAATGTAATATAATATAATATAATATAATATAATATAATATAATATAATATAATATAATATAATATTAATATAATATAATTGCTTCAACCACGGAAATGAAAAATTTTCTCCCTTAAAATTGGCGGTCCCTGGTGTTTAAGGTGCTGAACTGCAAGTAGAGATCCCCTAAAGAAGCTCTCTAAAAATAACGACTGGGTGAGGGCACTTGTTAATCTGCGAGCGAGTTTACGCAGTACTTTAGTTACGCACTGGTTTGGGAAACACTCTTTAATTAACGATCAATCTTAAGTACGAGTTAACGAAGTTCTTAGCATTACGAAGCTTTCGGGAAACCCACCCCAGATGTCTCATAGTGGAGATGTAGAGGTTCCTAATGATATCCCCATGATTTTTATATATTTTTCAATTCATGCACAATACATCAAAACATACTACTAGGCACTACTGTACTAGGCACTTTCCCATTGTATTTAAATTAATTACATTGTTAATTTGCAAGTTAATAAACAAAATATGAACTAAAGGAGGTAGAAAGGTAAAAGAGATGAAAAAAAGAAGTAAAAGTAAAAAAAGGGGAGAGAATAATTAGAATGACAGTAGCAAAAGACATAATAGACAATAGCATCGATAGGTAGTCACAATATAATAAAAGTATAACAAAAGCCTTATACCACATTATACATGTTATACATATTTTATACAGTACAGTATTACCTGGATACCTCCAGAGATCAGAGCTGTTTTGGAAGCACCCATCAAATATTTTTAAAAGCTAAAACGTACCTTAATATTATTTGGGATAAGTAAGAGTAATATATGTGCGAATGCTGTGAAAATTGGTGGAAAGACTTGTGATGGGAACATGAAACAATGGCCAAAAGCTTGTATTGCTTGAACTTGTTCAACTACATAAAATTTCCAATTACAAAAAAGGGTAAAGAATAATAAGAATGACAGTAAAAAAAAAAAAAAAAAAAAAAAAAAAAAAAAAAAAATATATATATATATATATATATATATATATATATATATATATATATATATATATATATAGCATCGATAGCTAGTCACAGATACAGTAGGTGCAGGATGATTTAAATAATATAGATATAGAAGTAATAACTGTTCCTTGTGAAAGAAAGTGGTCTTAATTAGCTTTTTGAAGGAATAACTCCCATTATGATTCACTCCCATTCAGTTCCTGCACTATATATTTTTTTTATTTTAGTAGTAGGGGTGGTTGGGAGTGTTGATAGAGCGTCCAATAGCATTCAAGATAGAGTAGGTACAGCTATTTTATTGTAACCACCAAGCAACACCACTGAAACCACAATCCAACACTACTGTACATAAGCCTTCTAGCAATCACTATAACAATAACAACATATAGTAGTAACCACTAGCAACCCAATGGAAACCAAAGAGCACTAGTGCATCTAATATATATATATATATATATATATATATATATATATATATATATATATATATATATATATATATATATATATATATATATATATAATTGAAAAATGACTTTATCTCAGTAATTCATTTAAAAATGTGAAGTTCATATATTATATAGATGTATTAAACACACAGAGTGATCTATTTTAAGTGTTTATTTCTTTTATAGTTGATGATGATTGTGGCTTACAGCCAATGAAAACCCCAAAATCAGTGTCTCAGAAATTAGAATATTATATAAGACCAATTGGTACTTTTGGCAGTGTGGCACTGTGCCAAGTCCTGCTGGAAAATGAAATCCGCATCTCTATAAAAGTTATCAGTAGCACAGGGAAGCTGTAAGATATGAAGTGCTGTAAGATTTTGCGGGAAAACAAAACTGCACTGACTTTAGACTTGATAATAAAACACAGTGGATCAACAGCAGCAGATGACAGACATGTCTCTCTTTATCCAAATCATCACTGATTGGTGGAAACTTCACACTAGACCTCGAGCAGTTTGGACAGTGTGTCTCTCCACTCTTCCTCCAGACTCTGCTCCCTTGATTTACTTTAAATGAAATGTAAAATTGACTGATGATCATTAAAATTAATATTAATACGCTCAAATAAAAGAAAATAAATTAATATTCTGGCTCAGGTTTGTACACAAGAATGAGAAAATGTTAAAATCTTGACTGGGGACTTTTTGTGCTTCTTTTGAGTCAAATTACATAAAATAAGTTGAGAAATAAAAAAATATATATAAGACTGATTAGGATTATTCATTATTACTAAAATAAATAAAACAATGCTTAGTGAGACAAAACAAATCTTAACGGAGAAAAAAAAATTTTTTGAAGATTTTTTGCCTTCAAATTAGATTAGATAGTTTCACTTGCTAAAATGTAGTTTTCACTGTGTGTCCTGATAGGGTGCTCTGATCTTATCTGCTGATGGATCAGGGGACATTATTCTTCACTGAAAGAGCAGATAGAGATTAGAGGTGAAGAAAAGGCACCTCTCCACAAGGACTTCCCTACAAAAAAAAAGGATTATGTGAAAAAGGCAGACACATAATACCAATCTTGTATATTTTTATGCGTTTATGTGTTTATTTATGTATATATTTTCCGAAAGCAAATATAATAAATAGGACTGTCTATCCAACCCAGCTATCAAATATACTTCTTTTTAATTGAGCTAAACTGCTGATAAGGTGCAGTATAATCTGATATTTTAGCCAGATAATACACTGCTATGAACAAACTCTGTCTCTGCTGCTGCTGCTCCATGCTGTTTACACACTGAGCAGCATGCAGCATGTGCAGCGTGCACTGCTCACAGCAATGCGACTCTGCGCTGAACGTCACATTTAAAACACTGTGTTTGAAAACGCAGCAGTGCAAGTTGTCTCAGACACCTGCGAGTTCCGCAGGTCAGGAGTTAGCAAAGCTCTGCTGCACTTTCTCTACATGATCGGCTGAACCGAGTGCTTTTGCTTTTACGTAAAAAGAGATCTGTATAGGTGTTGTGTTTAATGTGCAGTGTGAGCCCCCATATCGCTGCATGTCAGATGGACCCAGGGTTGCCAGGTCCAACAAAAACATCCAGCCCTTCAGAAGCTTAAACTAGACCAAAATATATGTCTGTCACACCTTCGAAGCAAATGGCAAAACAGCTGTGAGTGTACGACTTAGTATTTTGTTTATAAGGGATTTATTATCAGTATTGATATCTTAAAGTAATTTATGATATTGTAATATTCGTGTTTTATTAGTTATTTTATAACAGTTTTTTTTTTAAATCCCAGTCAAGAAACATTTACAAGTTGGAAGCTTTTTAGTCTGAGATCTTTGAGTTGAACCAACTTATTATAATAACTGAGTTTAGTCTGTTTTGCCATTAACAGCTTCTTTTTCTATTGGCTTCTGTCACAATCTATTTGCATACTGGGTGTGTCCAACAGTTTCTGACTTACACTCACTACTCATCAGTGTGATCATAGTGATTCCCCCCTGGGCTACCTTACAAATAAATCAACTTCCCCTTTAGTTGTAATTAAAACTTGATGTTTTCATTTATGCTAACTCAAGTAAATCATTTCTAATTACTTAAAAAATGTGAGCAAACCGGCTGCCTTAAAAAAGTAAACTCAACTTATCTGGTCTTACAGTAAAACAAAAAATAAATTAAATTTAATCAACTTTCCCTTTATCATCATTCAGTTTATTGCCAAGTACATTGAGATACATATACACAATTATGATAAGAATATACAAAACAAAACATATTATCACATACCAAAGCACACACAGAGGATTAAACTGCATCAATAGTAGAGCAAATGAAAAGTACGGATAAGTCAACAGTTCAGACAGGTGATCGCCATGGGAAAGAAGCTATTTTTATGTCGAGTTGTTTTTGTTTGCAGGGATCTATAGCGCCTGCCAGAGATGCTTATGCTAACTTAAGTTTTTATTACGCATTAATTAACTTTTTTAAGGCAACTAGTTAATTCAACTTATCTGGGCTTACAGTAAAGGCAACACCCACTTTTATGTTTTTTTGGCGGCCATTTTTAAAAAAAAGCCCCAAAAAATACACCCCACCACCCCTTAACTTTTACTGTAACTTACTGTAAATTTTCGAACAAGTCCAATTTGGCGGGAAAACCAAAAACCTGGCAACTTGGGTCGGACCGATTCTATCAATTCAAACCTTTACCTCCAGATTTGTTGATGCTAAGGCTAACTCAATGCAATTAGCATATATTTGCTCCCACTCTACTGCTTTTTGAAAATCAGTATTTAGAAAGAGCTCAGATCCGTTTCAGAACGTATCGAGGTCCTCAACTGTCAGTCTGGACCAGAGAAATAAAGACCTAAAGAAGTAAAGAAATAAATGAAATAAATCAGCCTGAGATGAACAATTGAATTAGTTTCGGCGAGTATTTCTCCAGAGTTTCTCCAGAGCGGGAAACCTGAAACCGCCCGGAGACGGGGAGCTGTTGACGGTGAGCGGCGGAGACGTCTGAGGGAGCGAGGGGGTGTCGGGTCTGGAAATTGTTCTGGCACCCGCGGCACAGCGAGCGCCGACCCCATGCAGGTAGACTTAATTGTATGTGGTTGCCTGGCGCTCCCAGCTGCCCGCTGATATTTTCATTACGACGCCAACCTCCAAACCCTCCAACATCCACAACGCTTGTTCTACACCTACATGCGGTGAGACGCTCCGCCAGTTCTGCACCGCCAGGTCCCCGGTTACGCCTCCGCCGACGCCAGCACGAAACGACGAGTGATTATTTTACACTCATAACAGTGAACACTAAACTATCAATCAATCAATCAATCAATTAAGCAATTAAGTACATTAAATACAAGTAGAAACAACAGAGGAAAATAGGCAGATACATTCTATATAAATAAGTTAAAATTCAGGGTAACACTGCTCAACTGATATTCAACTACATGTCTATTAAATGCAAATGAACTAAAAGGTGAAAGTAAATGATTCTCTATTGAATAAAACCCAACATTCTACTAATCCAAACACTTATCTTAATATTTTAGGATTGGGTTTAGGGTTAGATTTTAAGCTTAGGTTAAGGTTAGGGTTAGGTGTAGGGTTAGATTTTATGGTTGATTAAGAGTTAAGGTTAGGATTAGGTGTAGGGTTAGATTTTAGGGTTGATTAAGGGTTGAGGTTAGGGTTAGGTGTAGGGTTAGATTTTAGGGTTGATTAAGAGTTAAGGTTAGGGTTAGGTGTAGGGTTAGATTTTAGGGTTGATTAAGGGTTGAGGTTAGGGTTAGGTGTAGGGTTAGATTTTAGGGTTGATTAAGGGTTAAGGTTAGGGTTAGGTGTAGGGTTTGATTTTAGGGTTGATTAAGGGTTAAGGTTAGGGTTAGGTGTAGGGTTAGATTTTAGGGTTGATTAAGGGTTAAGGTTAGGGTTAGGTGTAGGGTTAGATTTTATGGTTGATTAAGGGTTAAGTTTAGGGTTTGGTGTAGGGTTAGGTTTTATTTTAAATCATTTACATTCAACATAGGGTTAAGTTAAATTTAATGGACATTCAATTCAGTGTTAGTTGAGCATCAACAAGGTCATAAAATGGACCATCCAAGTAAAGTGTTACCAAATTCAGTGTGAATGACGTAAAATGTTTTGCCTTGTGTTTAGTCTCACAACAATATTATTATATTTTGTTTTTCTCTGTAAAGCTGCTTTTTAACAACTTTTGTTGTAAAAAGCGCTATATAAATAAAATTGAATTGAACTGAATTGAATAGAACAACAAAGCAATTTGAGTAAATTTTTGGGAAATGTTTTTTTTTAATGTAACCGCCCATTTTCACTCGAATGTTAATGTTATTTGTATCCAGTAGTCAGCTGTTTTTTTATACGGCATCCCAAGATGCATCATGTTTTCCACAGTTGTTAAATAGTTATTTACTGTATGATATGATTTCACTGTAAAAAACAAAATACAGAAATTGGTTACAGTGAAAGTCACCCATGTGTTCATTAAATCAATCAATCAATCAAGGAATCAACCAATCAGTCAGTTAAGCAAGCATGCAAGCAAGTACAATAAACAGGGGAAAGATTGAAAGAGATCAAATAAAAAAAAAAACTTAGGTAGAAACAACAGAGCAAAACAGGCAGATAAATCCTTTATATTTAACCCTTGTGTGGTGTTCATATTTTTGTTACTCGTTTACTTTGTTTCTTGTATTTAATTCAGCAAAATTAAGCAATTTTACATTAAAATGCTTTACACATGCTCGCTTCACCTAAATTGCAAGCAATATAAACAGCTTACATGGTTAATATTTGCCCTTTACCTTTCTTATGTTACATTTCTTTTAAAAAGTGCTACTCTTTTTTTTATTAGTTTTTTAATAAAATGTAAAAGAAAATGAATTAAACTCAAGATATGAGTAGAAAATTTGTTTAGTTTCAAATTTACAAATGAAGCAATGTTTATTAGCCCTTGGCCAAACATACTGTATGTAATATAAATGTGTGTGTGTGTGTGTGTGTGTGTGGGGGGGGGGGGGTGTACAGTGTGTGCTTATCGAAAATGTGTTTTGATATATGTTTTTTCACAAAAAAAATGAGCCAATGCCAATGAGTTTGAGTTAGAAAAAATATTTTTTTGTATCATTTGATGAAAAATCAAAACGGGTCCCACAGACCCGAACACCACACAAGGGTTAAGTTATTATTATAATTACGTTATAATATAATAATAACTTTATAATTAAGTTAATATATAACTTGACTGTAAATTACATAAAATGTTCTCCTTCATGTTTAGTTTCACAGAAAGCAACTATAGTAAATTTCTGGGAAATGTTTTAGATAGAACCACCTATTTTTCATACAGGTGGCTGCAGTTTTCATAGGGCATCCCAAGATGCACTTTGTTCTACAATTTTACAGCAAAACATCATTAAACAGTTATTTACTGTATTAAATTTATTTTACTGTAAACAATACAGTTACAGTGTAGGGCAGACACATGTTCATAAAATGCCAATTGAATATTAAAATTGCTAAATTTTACTTTGTTATTTTGTTGGCCAAAAGGCACATTGTTGTGATAATGACCCAGTCAATCAATCAATCAATCAATCAATCAATCAATCAATCAATCAATCAATCAATCAATCAATCAATCAATCAATCAATCAATCAATCAATCAATCAATCAATCAATCAATCAATCAATCAATCAATCAATCAGTCATTGATTGCTGTTTACATAGGGCATCCCAAAATGCATATTTTTCTACAATTTTATGGCAAAACATCATTAAACATTTATTAACTGTATTAAATTAGTTTACTGTAAACAATAAAAACATAATATACTAAATTTCCACATTTTTTTACACTGTGGCACACGGTTTTGATAATGACCCAATCAATCCATCAATCAAGCAATCAAGTGCAATAAACAGGGGAAATATTGATAAAATGAAAAAAAAAAACTATATTTCAGGCAAGTTTAGATAGAAACAAGAGTGGAAAAAGGCAGATATTTAAATTTCTATTTAAGTTCAAATTAAGTGTAAATTATATAAAAGTTTTCCCTCGAGTTTAGTCTCAGAATAAAGCAATTAGAGTAAATTCTTGGAAATGTTTTAAATTTAACCACCCTTTTTTTCCCCTTAAATGTTAATTAAGCAGTAATACACACGTTCGTGCTATAACGGGTAATATTGGCACTGCTAAAGGGTAACTAAACCCCCTAATTTTAGCTTTTTGAGAAATTTGAGAAATGCAAAAACATTGAAAGGGGTAGTTTGGGAGGGGCACTGGGTGATATATCGGTTTAGGGGTGGAGCAGGAGGGAGAGCTGATTGGACTGAGCAGTGTGAATCTGATAATAGTGAGACACAGATGATAAAAGTGTTTTTTTTTAACCCTTGTGTGGTGTTCATGTTTTTGTTACTCGTTTACTTTGTTACTTGTATTTAATTCAGCAAAATTAAGCAATTTTACATTAAAATGCTTTACACATGCTCGCTTCACCTAAATTGCAAGCAATATAAACAGCTTACATGGTTAATATTTGCCCTTTACCTTTCTTATGTTACATTTCTTTTAAAAAGTGCTACTCTTTTTTTATTAGTTTTTTAATAAAATGTAAAAGAAAATGAATTAAACTCAAGATATGAGTAGAAAATTTGTTTAGTTTCAAATTTACAAATGAAGCAATGTTTATTAGCCCTTGGCCAAACATACTGTATGTAATATAAATGTGTGTGTGTGGGGGGGGGGGGGGGGTGTACAGTGTGTGTTTATTGAAAATGTGTTTTGATATATGTTTTTCACAAAAAATGAGCCAATGCCAATGAGTTTGAGTTAGAAAAAAGATTTTTTTTGTATCATTTGATGAAAAATGAAAACGGGTCCCACAGACCCGAACACCACACAAGGGTTAAGGTTTTGAAATGTTTATAGAAAGTTTAAGCAAGTTTCAAAGTAACACCTTTCAGCTATTGATAAAAAAATATTTATTTTAGGCTTTAGTGGCTCTTGAAGTTTTGTTTGGGGGAGCTGTGGTGCACCGTGAGGGACGGATCAGTGCTGGTAAAGTCCGGATCCACGCTGAGCCCGGTTCTCTAATCACGCTTTAGTGTATGAAGCCCCGGCGGCGTGGGTTTGATGCCCGGCTCTCGACTGTGAGAATATATGGGGAAAATAAAAAGGTGCTGGTAATTAATTTGACTGTGGGGAATCGCTCAGCTGTGATCGACTCATGCAGACTCTCTGAATACAGAACAGAAAACAATTAATAACACCTATTATTCCACACACCGCTGACCAGGAGACGTCTCTCCATTATACTGTAGCACAGGTCGCCAACCGTGGTCCCGTTTCCAGTTCCCCATTGCCCTGCATTCAGTTTCTACACCCATTATCCAATGTGTCACTGGGGAAAAAGAAGCACACGGTG